>NW_003299146.1:206307-244456 GCF_000151645.1 Tuber melanosporum | reverse complement strand
GCGATATGACACCGAACCTTATAACCCAGTAAAGATAGCACCCGTAAATTACCATCGTGGTTAGAAAAGGGCGGGAGAGGAGAAGAAGAAGATTCAGCAAAAGATGGTGAGTGTGTGTATGTGGGGTGTGGAGACTTGGTTGCACCGGTCTTGGCGGGTAATATCCTTAGTATCATACAGTATCTTGAGATGTGGTTTTGTTTGTGCGGTTCGAGGCATGAGGTATTGAACTTGGTTGGGCGAGTTCAATGACTTTCCCCATTTATGATACTTGTACGAGTACGAGTACTCTAAAGTGCCATCTCCCGAAGAGAAAAAAATGCTCAGATTTATTCCCCCCCTTTTTTTGTCCGCCTGCCTCAATTCTTCCCTAAGTAAAGTAGAGTTATGATAACATATCTTGGTAAATATGCGGACTTGGGAAAATCATGAATAATCACTTTGCCCAATTTCTCTGTTTACCGTCGTGCTGCATCACCTTTACTTTTCTTTTCCGCCCTTCTCTACCGAGTATGGCACATGCGCGCCTGGAGATTGGCGTCGCTTTTATGATAGGGGTTGAAAATGTTGTGGGTGGGTTTGCTATATTACTCGTACAAGTAAGGTACTGTACCCGGAAGCGGGGCATGTGGTTTTTCTTTTTCTTTTTCTTTTTCTTTTCTTGGAGGGGAAATATCCGGGCGGAAAGCGCGAGGAAAGGCAAATGTGGGGTTTATGGCCCGTTTGAGGGGAAAGCCCTGTTTGGCTGGGTGGAGATGGAGATCGGGAGGGGTTTGTAGGGCGGGTATGCATATTTCCCGTATGACACCCATATGGATAGACCTTTTTGTGGTTTGCTTTGCTTTTGTGGTGGGTATGGTAGTGGCCGGAATTTAAGTTTGCCGTTGGTTTGGTTGGGTGTTGGGGCGTCGGGGCGTGAGGAGATTCGTCGTTTTTTTCTCCTGCCTGTTGATGTTAGGTTACCCTCCCGGTCCGGTTCGGTCGTGTTCGTCGTGTGTGGGTTCTGTGTGTGGGTTTGGGAGGATCGGAGCAGAGTGATTATTGAGTGCTAACTAGTTGACGTGACGGGAGAAATTTTCGTAGGGTGGGAAGTAGAGGAGGAGGAGGAGGAGGAGGATGAATATTAATCGGAGTATATGTGCTACGACGATCTGGGGAGTTTGGTCCAGGTGTTGGTCCTGCTACACTGTACTGCTTTGCCTTCTAAATTTTAGTGCTATAACCTCTAACTTAACCGGTATGATATATCATCCTCTCCCCCAACAATTGGCTCGGGCTCACCGGGTATCATACATCCGGAAACGGAGCACTCGTATGGTACCTCACACGGTTGTGATCTTTATCACCAGTCTCGAAAGGAGCAAGAAACATCTTCTTTATAGGCCGATGCTCAACCACACATCCATCATCATCAAACAATTGCTCAACAGCAGGGCCCATATCGGACATTATGGGGAGCCGACATTGTGCGCGAAAGTGACGTCAATGGTTGGGGAACTGGAATTTTGTATATGGATGTGGGTGGGTATCTTTAAGAAGCGTTGTTTGGTTTTGATGAAATGAAGAAGCGGTACTGTTATTATCATCCGGGAAAAGTATATATATATATATATATATATATAATATATATATATATTGTCTGGTCGTCTTCGCGTCGCTTTGTAGATTGTGACATTGGGGCGACCCTGACCGGTATTTATATTTTGCAGCGTTCGGCATGCGGCGGATATGGTGGATCTTTTGGACATGTGTTAGCAGGTATCTTTAGCTGCTCGCGAATTCTGTAAAAGTTCTTCAGGGGTTGGAAGATATCTTCAGATATACGCCGAATTTTACCGGTAAGGTGCGATATCTGAAAAAAGATATTACCAGCTACTCCTGCCCGGAATACGCGAATAGCAATGAAAAACGTTCAAGTTCAGGTGGAAATCGACGAGAGTGGTGGTTTATCGTAGGTGGCGTGCTACTTTCTATTTCTCGACGATATCTCCAAGGAGCGAATGGACCATCTGCGCATCTGCAGTTACTATTAAATTTTGGTTATAAAGCTACTCAAGTATCATTGGGAAACCTCCAATCCCCAACACCTTCCCCTCAGGCCTCCTCCTCCCCTTTACCACTGCATGGTTCCCCAAGCGCTGGTTCGGCCTGGACATTTTCAGGAGCTGGGCTAGCATGGTAGGCTGTGGGCTGTGGACCCGGTTACAGGGGGCTAATCTGGCAGAGGGCACGCGAGTGATGGAGCGTGATTACCCTAACATGGGAGAATTTTCTGCGCGTGAATATATATTGACGCGGATTGAGTAGAAGGCTAACGTATTAGTCGGTAGTCACTGCATGTGCATGGCTGTTACTGATGTGGTATGTACTATATTCGCTACCCACCCCTTATAGCCCTGGGGAGTTAAAAAGACTTGTATGTTTTTGAGGTTGCAGTGAAAAGGAATTTCAGGTTAGCGATGAGACTGAAGTGGGAGGAAGTGATAATGGCTTGATGATTATGGGACTGTAATTATAAATCACTGGTAATTTATTGCGGTTTTGGGAATACATTGAGCGAGAGAGGAAACCACTCACACTCACACACTGTTCACCATGCTTTAAACCCACCGGGATTTTTTTGATTCCTCTTTGTGTGTGTTCCTGGCCTAGGCCTATAGAGGATAGCTTTAGATCTTGCATATTCTAGGAAATACTCGTAAATATATATGGATGCTTGTCGGTTTGAAGATATTTGTGGGTATCGAAAGACGTTTATGCATATCTGTCAGTATATGAAGACATCGGTCGGTATCCGATCCTTCCAAAGAGAAACAGTACTGAAATTCTGTAAAGAGCCAAACGGGTCGAGGCAGATTGACCTGAAGGGACCTGATTGCCATTGTAGATGTTGACCCTTCCGTAGCCTTCACCCCAGGTCAGTGCACTACCAACCTAAATGATCGCGTCATCGTTATACCACATCCACATCGCCGACATTGCATTGAGTCGGAACCATGTCACCCTGGCATAATCCTATTCTCGAGGTGGAAGAAAGAAAACCCGGGCATGCTGCAGGACTGGGAGAGGTGGCAGAAGAGAATAGGAAGCAACATGCGAATCCGATCGAGAAGAGAAGGAGAAATGATAGGCCGGGATTTGCTGGACGTGTATATAACTATTGGGGATAGTGTGCCCGGTAGAGAATTTCAACTAGGTATCACATAATAATATGTAGGAGGGGCCAATGCATTGACAATAATCATAGAATATCACTCTTCTTATAGATAAATAAAGGCGACTAAATAGCGTGATTTTATCAGTCCATTCCAAGATTCCCCAGTAATATATGCGGCACTGTTAGGGGGAATTATGGACATGGGGGTATAGTTACGTATTTTCTCATATGGTGTGAGGAAGTTGATCATCATCATAATGGAGACTATGGATAAGGGGAATGCACCTTTCCATGTAGTTATTTCGGGGGTATCGTGAGTGAGAGGGAGACGAAGCAGAGGACACCTCGGGGCATCATAGGAGAAATTTCAGTCATTTTCCGAGAGATCTCTAGCATTCAAAGTTACATCTCTATCATTATCGTGATCCCCGCTTTTCTTCAGTCAGCAACTCTTCCTGTTTGGAAATCCTCCTTGAACCCTTTCCCTCGTAATAAGCAAACACAGGATTGGTGAGAACTACATGTCCGAATGGATTCTAACCACAATGATCTCTAGCCCACCGGAGTATCGTGCCCGGTTACCTCTAGGATTACAGATTTTCGTCCCTGCCAATACGCACAAAGAACGTCTTGGAAAACATGAGATCTCACAGCGCCTGATCTTCCCCCTCCTCGAATCCCGTGGGGGCTCAAATTTCCTCAGCCATTCCTTCTATCCATGTGATTTGACTCCCGCTTTACACAGCCATTCAACTTGGTTTATCCGTCCTTCTTTCTCAACCTTTCTACTTTCTGTCCCTCGGTCTCTGTTTGTCACTAATTTTGCATGCGTAACCGTTGCGCGGAAACTAGTTGAAATATGTTTTTTGAATCAAGCTCCTTTTTTCTCCCTGGAATCCATTATTACTCATAATTATCTAACTAGGATTAGTAGTTGTGATGTCGAGTTTATTGAGTCTGATCGTCATTTTTTGGAAGTAGCGAGTAGACAACCCCATCTCTGCAGACTCCAGATCCCCCCCGGGGTGAGGCGATATGACCATGCCTCTTAGCAATACCTACAGTACTATTAAATAACGTGGCACAAACAGATCTTGATAGCGCTTTCGCCGTGCAGTATTCTACCGATAGACGACATGGAAATGCTCAAGATGCCTTTTTCCAGGCAGTTAACAGCCCTCGAAACCAAGGCCGAGAATCGCGAAAGAGCTCGGGCTAAATGAGAGAAAAAAGAGTTTCTCCGGAATTGACTGAAACCCAGCAGCGACAAATAGAGCCAGGGAATAATCAACCATCGTCCCAAGGGATTCACAGCTATTGTGGGGCTTGAGCCTTGAAACCCATGTCCTACGCTTAATAACGTATAGCACCTTAGTAGAAGAAACCGAACATCGCGACGCAACGGCGTGCACTCCCTTCTCAACACCACTTGTTCAACAAATCACTATTAAAACTACAACACAAAAAAATATTTAGAAATAAAATAAATACATAATCCTAATTAATACTTTGTATACCACCCATCTGCCTCAATAATTGCCTCAATCCTGTGAATCATAAATTCTGCCAAGCTATCAAAGACCTTGGGGTCCAAAAGTTCCCAACAAAAAGTAACTACCTCTTCAATAGCCTTCCTGATCCCATCCTTAGGTCCCTTCATGAGATAAAGCTCAGGGTAATACTTATGAAGCTTAGCTTTTATAAGAGACCAAATATGTTCAATAGGATTAAGATCTGGTGAGTAAGGGGGAATTTCTTTGAGAGTAACACCATTAGACCTGAGCCATCTCATGAAGGGAAGATGGGTTCTAGCATTGTCAATAATCAAAAAAATTTCCTTCTCTCTCATTTTCTCCTTCATTTCCTTCCATATAGCTAGGAAATCATATTGATCATAAACTTGAATAATAGACTTTGCAGTAACCCCTCCTCCAGCAGAATTAGGATCAGGAAAAACAGGAAGAAAGAGACCATATTTCTGACCATAAAAACAACCAGTCATCATTTAATAACCTTTCTCTCACCTACCCTAGCAGTAGGATCAATGCAGTCCTTATGCCATTTTTCTCTAGGATATCTAAATATCCATTGCTTCCTCTTACATCCACCTCTTTCCACAGTAACCTCATCTTCCCACATGGCTCTCTTTCTCCACATCTCTCTAGTCCAATCCCTATGAGCCAAAGCTGACTCCAATCTCTTTCCTGCAATTTCCTCATCCAAATACTCTCTCTTCTTTGCAATCCATTTATGCAAATACTTTTCTGCAAGTCTCTTCCTCACAGTATACCCACTCACTTGAGGTGCAATCTTCTCAGCAATATCTTCATAAGTTATTGTTCTCTCATGAAGAGCTGCCTCCAACATTGCATCATCCTGCTCTTTAGTAGACCCTCTTGGTCTACCTGAAGGTTTTTTTTCCCTCCCCATTAGGTTGTATTTTATGAACTGTATTAAAAACAGTTGATAGAGAGATTTTGAGGTTTTCTGAAATTTTGTAAAAAGGGACACCACAGTCTCGCTGGCCAATAATTTGGCCTCTTTGAAATGGGGTAAGGTATTTGATAGGAATTGGCTTATGCCTATGACTTCTGTGAGGATGCATTATAGACAATATTTCATTGTGGTAAAAGTACAGTGGAGTTTGGAAGTGTGGATAGGAGGTTGCGATGCTGTGCGATCAAGTGTTGCTACACCAAATGTTTAGTTACTTTTGCTAACCCCCAATAGGGCGGAGAAATAAATAGATACTTTATAGGAATTCACTCATTCTTAGTAAGATTTATATAAGACTCATATGGGACTTTTTTACTTAATAATAATAATATACTGATATGACTTGAAATTTTTACTTGAATCTTATTATAGGATAAGGCCTATCTAAAAGCAAGTATTATTCAATTTGTAAACAATCAAGTATAATTTAGCCTTATTTCAAGTTTGACTGTATGGATATCTGTTAGTATAATATTTTCTGTAAAGTTAATTAGCCCATAAGCTTTAATTAAGTAGTTTTTCTTTCTGTAAGCCTCATACTTAACTGTGATTATTATAAGAGAATCTTTTAACTTTCTGTTAATATTCTGATGTTCTATAATAATTAAATCTAATAATATCAAAGCTGCTTACTAAATTTTTTTTTTTTTCACTGTTCCTAAAAGGCTTAAGTATATTTAAAACCACTATTTGCTTTAGACATAAGGATAAACTGGAATTTTAAGAAAAAACAAGATAGAACTTGTATAAATATAACCAAATTTGCAAAAGAATTGTGGTAAAGAAAATTTTTGTATTAGGGCCAGTTTACCTAACCACCACGGTGTAAAATTTGGGTGATAAAACTAGACAGTTACAATGATTGTGAGATTCAATTTCTATAAGATTCATAATATTATATTACTTACAGGTTATATTAAAGGTGTTCTCAAAAAATAGGCTAATTACCAATAATAGACTCATATGAGATAAACTCCAAGAAAATAATTATTTGTAATACAAGAAATATATAAATTTAAAAGCTTCCTGAAAATAGGCTTACAAGCAAATGGGTATAGCCTCAGGCTTATTGTAGAAATAATCTACCAAACTATTCTAGATTCATATAAGGATCATCAAAGGTTTATATCGAAATTATGAATTCCTATAAAGTAAGCAATATCATACCAAACCAACATCTTGGACTGTGAGAACCACCTACAACCACACCTCACGTATCTATTCCAAAAACACCTATAATATGATACCTCAGTGCACCTCCTGGGGAACACTATAGAAACCAACCCGTGCACTTGGGACCCACACCCCACAACTTCCCCCCCTAAAAAAAAATATAAAAAAAATAAAAACATAATTACGGAACAAATCAAGCATGCAAGTCCTTATTGCCTAACGAGACCTCACAAACCCTGTCCCGATCATACTCCATCACTCCCTACACTAAACCCTGAATCCCCCCCCCATCCAAAGTTACAAAAATAAAAATAAAAAATCAGTCATGATCTCATACCGACTAGACCTCTTGATACTGGCCGTAGCTTAGCTAGCCAAGTCCGCTCTTCCACTTCCCAGTTTCTCGCCTTCTCCTATAATAGTCTTCTTTTAATTGCCACCTTCACTCCGCATTCCTCCATACCCGGTACCCAATGCCTTGGCGTTCGTTAGGCACCTCTAGCTTCTTCAACAATCGCACACTTCTTCCCTCTCTTTGCTTATCATATCACTAGCAGGTTACTTGCTCACTTCAATCTTCGGTAGAGCCGGGAGCAGTATGGTGGGTATTGGCCAGTTACACCCGCTCGATGCTAGATTGGCTTTGTATCTGAACATGTTACTAGTGGCGTTCCATCCACTGCTCGAGTATTCTCTCTCTCTATGCGCTGCTTTCATTAGCGTAGTTCAGAACACATGCCTCACGGGGTCTGGAACGGAGTGGGGGGTAAGAGCAAGGTTGCATGAAGCGCCATTAGAAAAAAAAAAGATATTTATAGCAGAGGAAACCTGCTATAGACAGCGTGGGTTCCCAAGTTTAAAAAGTGACAGTGGGGAAACGCAGGAGATATCTAGAGGGGGTCTCGTGGAGCTGTGCCCACCCTTTGCTTATGCGTAGAGAAGGATAACGTACCCGGTGGGGGGGGGGGTGTGAAAAAGCATGGCGTGGGCCGCTCGCCCATCACAACACTACGGAATTAGACAACTTTTCGGGCATGCACACCCATGTTTGTCTCGTAGAGTTCGTAGAAAATATCAGACATTTTTATGATAACTCCGGTGTAATACAACCACGGTAGCACCCCGCTCACATTGCCGCTGGCTCGGCAACATAGATCCATACATAACCACCGGTGTAACAGAACCGAGTGATGATAAATGATCCCACACCAAAACCCCTCCCCGATCCATCCATTGATACTCCGGTATCTAACTCGACCACAATCGCGGACTAGCGCCGGAGCTTTACAGAAATGCGCGCGAAAGTAGAACATAAACTCGGTAAGAAGAACGGACACATCTACATTTCTTAATTCCATACTAACTTATGATTGAAAAAAGCTAACAATAGAGACGAGCAAAACCAAGCCAAAACATAAATTGAAAAGAAACCTACAATTGGTACATCTTAAGTACGGTAATAACATGCTCTATGCAAGGAGGAGGGCATATGGAACAGTGGGATGGGGGGGTGAAGGGATGAGGGGCAAACTTTTGGCCGCCGGGGGGATAGACAATGACATCGGATCGCTCCGGACTGGAGCGGTAGGTTTCGGTAAATAAAAGAAAAGAAACCATCGCTATTAAAAAAGGGGGATGGAGTGACATGTTCAATAAGGAAGAGGAAGAAAAGAGTGACTGGGAAGAAAAGGTACCCTCCGCTAAGAACGAGGGTGTTGACACAATATCTAGCGAACGGCCTTATTTGTTCCTGTACCAGTTCTCTGATGCATCCCCGAGGCACTCTCCAACGGTGACGACTATGTGGTTGTTAACAATCTATTCTGAATCGTGTGGATATCTCTAGGCGGACGCTTACATCTGTATCCCTTCCCCTTGAACTTGTCAATCATGTGCTAAGCCAACTGCTCGACGGTAGCCCCGTGAATGTCGTGAGCAAGAACAATAAAGTTGTTCTTCTTGGAGTCGGCCCCATCTACGGCCTTGTTGACGATGTCCTTGGATACTTGCATGTTGCCCATGTTCTTCCAGTCCTGAGCGTCGAGGTTCTCACTAATGACGTGGTATCTAAGCCCCTCTATGAACTTCATGCACTTGTCGTTGCATTCAAAGCTCGGGGGGCGCATGTAAGTAGGCTTCTTGCCAATGATTCCGTGGAGGGCATTCTCGAGTTTGACCATTTCCGAAATCTTATCCATCTCCGAGAGAGGAGACAAAGGTTTATGGGAGAAACTGGAATATACGTTAGTTCTAAAACCAAATCTAAGTGGGATGGGTGACTTACGTATGAGAACCGATTTGGTGGCCATCTGCCATAATCCTTTTGAGGGTGTCCTTCATCGCCTGGTCATTGAGATCACCGACATTCTTGCCGTTGACAAAGAAAGTAGCGCGAATGCCACCATTGTTCTTGAGGATGTCCAGCAATTTAGTGGTGTATTTGAATGTCCCATCATCAAAGGTTAGAGCAACCATTCCAGGATCTTTGCAAGTCTTGATGAGCTGACCATAGGGGACACCTCCAGGCTTTGGGCGGTTCATAACATGGGAATTGGTTTTGGCCGACGAGTGTGGGGGTGGATGGGGAGGTTTGCCCTTGGGATTACTTAGAGGAGCTCTTGTGAATTCCTTAAGTATTTCAAAAAGGCTTCCGCCGAGGGGGGCAAAGTCACCATCGTAGTTGTACCCGCGCCAAGCACGGTGAGCTTGATAGCGATCCCAAGGCCCTGAGACACTGCCGAACTTATGGCCCCCACCCTGCCAATCATCCCCAGAGCCGTGGGGGTCAAGGGATTTACCGGGCCGCCCATTTCTATGGTGCCCGAAACCGTCCTTTACACGGTCCACAAATTGATGGTCACTATGACGGTATTTACCTATACCAGCCAGATAGGGTGTTGGATGGCCGCCTTGTTGGGCACCGGGTCGGGGACCGCCGGGAGGTAACCTCCCGAATGAGGGAGAAGTTCTGCCGAATGGGGGTCCGAAGGAGCGCTCATCATCGATGTCACTCCAATCATATCTGTGTCAATCATGGTGAGGCTGACCAACCTTCCGGCCGTGACGACGGCCCATGCCGATGCCGTGGTGATGGTGATGATGGTGGTGGTGGTGCTCATCATCGGAGTCGAAATCCTCACCCTTTCCCCCACGGTACTTGCCTTTGCCAAACTTCTTCCCCCATCTGTGTTTATGCGTTTCTTTGGGAACACCTCTCCAATTGGGGCCTCCAGGACCACGGATATGATCTACTCCCCCGTGAAATGGGTCAGGGGGGGATTTTGAGAAGAACCCATTTGGGGGAGAAGGATCACATCTCTATAGGGTCTATCAGTGTCTCGACATGAACCAATGCATGGGAAGTTCTTACTCCAAATGCAGACTGGCATCCAACAGCGCAGTGCTTAGACTAGTCGGCGCACCAACCCCACTATAAGCAGCAACCGTTATTTAGGCACCTCAGGCCAAAAATGTCACCACTGATCGGGCCCGTACCGGGGCGAGGGAACGCCGCTCGGTAAAAAGAAAAAGAAAAGAAAAGCAATAGGCAAATTACTGGTCGGCATCGCAATAGCAAAGGTATAAACTCAATCGGTCAGGATAATTCCGCCAAGGCTGAAGACAGCGCACCGATGGGTAGAGCCACCGGACAAAAAGTGTTCGTGACGCTCGCTCGTAGGCTACAAGACATGTTTAATCGCGTTGATGCCGCCACCGGTGGCTGAGCGGAGGTGTCACCTCCCTGTTGAGGGTGCGGAGTCAATGGTTGGCCTGTCCACGACGGATATGGGGTAAACTTGGAAAAAGACCGCGGCTAAGGTCCCCAATACACAAGTTTTTATGTTTTATCCCTGACTATGAAAACTACCTGAAGGTCATCTGGTAACCAAATGGATAAGCATTAATGTTTTTTTTTTCATGTTCTAACGCGTATTTCCTAATACACAAAGCAATTCAACTACAAAGAGAGAGAATTCATGTGATCATCGGATACGGTGGCAGATATTCTGCCACTGATGCTGTAATTTATGAAAGGGCAAGCCACCCAAAGCCTACAGGTTAAAGTGCCAAGGAAGAAAATAATAATATTATGATAATATTATTATTATAGTATCATATTGATGTTGGGGGTGACTATGTATATGAAACATAGCCTGAGGATCTAGTTCCATTTACCCTTACCTTAACTTTTAACTCTTAGTCTTATTATCCCTCGCAAGTGATGAAATAGGAATGGGAAAAGGTATTAGGATCTCCTATAAAATCACTCATATCTCATATCCAGCGATACATAATGACCCAATAATATTCCATTCTATGATTGTACTCAATTCAGTAAAGGGTTCTAACTGTAGTAGCGTTCTTCCTCTTAGATGTCTCATGTTCCTTAGGACTAATATTTAGTCTTAGTATCTCTATTATATTCAAGTTCTCTTCTCACGTATTATAGTTGGAAGTATTTGAGGTTTTCAATGGTATTAAAACCGTACCACTGCTGGCTAATCACTACAGGTTTTACAGTCAAAATTTATTGCAGAAATACCTCACAACAACTCATCCCAAGCACTGCTCGTCCAATTGGTCCTTCTTACTCTAACGTCAAGATTATATCCGCACCTACCATGCTCTCTGTAGATGCATACCTCTCGCACTCTATCTCACAAACCGACCACTCTATAACACCCTCTTCCTCGACCCTCCAAATCACTGCAGATGACACGCTACAACAACCTCAAAACCCGCATCCTAGTCCAGTGGACATCGTCGCAAACTAAACACCTCGCCAAAGAAAAGAATACGGGAGAGCTAAAACTATAATACATTACAGCTTCCAGACAGGTTAGCAGTAGTATGATACTGAGTGCTACGAGGTTGGTAAAAGTAAGCAAGGGAATACCAGATATGATATGAGGTGTTTTCCATCCCTTTGGATTTGGGTGGTTTGTTGGGCGCGGGGGTGTGTGTATAAGTGAGAGAAATATTTTGCAATCAAATATGTACCTATTCAGCTCTAGCTCCCAGCCCCACATGGCATCGGTGGGCTTATTTTCTTTATGCGTCTGAGCTTATCGTTTTAATTTTCCCAAAAAATCCAGCTGCTGTAACGCCGGGTCCCTTTCCTACTTCTTACCGGAGGTGTTGAACGTCTTTAATGTTTTTTTGATCGGAGTCAAATTTGCTTCATAACTATTTGTATAACGATCTATTATTCCATTGGATCGGGGCTCTTGTCCAATATGACCAACCCACAGATAGCCCAACGGACTAGCTAGGCCTAATAGTTCCTACAATTTCCTTTCACGGCATCTATCTACCCTTGTAAGACAAGGGTTGCGGAACGAGTGGGTGAAGCGGTAGTACTCTCCAACTCAGCCATGAAGCAGTGCCAACTATACAGACAAGCCTTCTGCGACATCCAGTGTTCCTACCCCCTTCTATGAACCTGCTATCCTAACTTTATATTACCGGCCGAAAAACTGAACAACTGGAAAAAAAAAAGGAAGGAAAAACCCCTAATTGCGCTATCCAAGCTCTTAGACCCATCGAGCGCCACCGAAGGGCGCACTAGTTCTGTTGTATATCATACATCCCTTTCTTGGGCAGATATATCTAAGATGAGTTACGATATATAACTAAGCTTCCTCCGAATCGTCCCACCTCCGCAATTCCCCACCCGGTACAAAAGAAAACCGGGACGTTATCACTTGAGCTCACTCGGAGAGCTCACCAACCGTGTTGGTATCCCTTGCGCTTAGGACACTTTCGTGGGTTGGTACGATACGGCCACTCAGCAACAGTGTTCATCATCGGAGACCTGTTTAGATCGCGATAGCGAAAAATGGAGGAGAGCCCGGGCGATTGGGAATGAGAGTGTGCCAGTGTTTGTGTGGGACTGTGTGTCTTGGATGGAGCATTATGTCAATGATAAACCCTCAAGAACAACGGGGTCAATGGTTGGACTTTTGTGAGAGTGAAGTATGAGGTTATCCCAGATCACAGTATAGTACAGGTGGTCAGGACCATCCGCCGCAAACAAACTCACCCCCATCTTGTGAAATTCTCAGCACACGCCAGAGTAGCCATGTGAATGGTATGTCATACTATGATAACTAGCCGGCATATATATACACGGTTACCAGAGTTCCACGCAGGGCAGCCACCAGGACATCATAACGAAAGCACACCCCTCCCCCACCTACCGCCTGATAACCGCGCGATATTGTATCACAGAATCGAGAAGTTTTGTCAAGATAACCCGGAAAACGGTAGACTGGCGAAACCCCAGACCCCCAATCCACTACCCGAGTGTGGCATGATAGAAAGAGCGATTCCGCAAAATACTAGACAATCAAATCAGCGCAGGAGGACAGGGTAAGCAAGCAACATATTATGCATAGACCATTCACTCCAAATCTATAAACCCCCCTCCACTTTCAAAAACGATAGAAACCTCCCACAACCCTCCCACAACCCCAAATACTATACCAAAACCAAGCCCCGATACAAACAAACAAACAGTAAAGTATAGTCCACCCCCACCACCCCCCAGGAATAACCAACCATCCGAACTCTAGCGCTCCACGATGAAGGAACGAGAACCGTTGCTGAGTAAGTAGTTTTCGCACTTAAGGAGGGGGGGGGGTAAATGATGCGATTAGGAGCAGGAGGATGGATGGATGGATAGTTTGGGGGGAGGAGAGGGGTGGGAGTTGGAAGAGCACGTATTCTTGATCTCTTTTTTACCCCGGTTCTTGTTTGTGACTGGAGGGGTTGGAATTGGTAGGCTTTTTTTTTCCTCTTTCTTTACTTTTGAAAGCTTAGATTGGAAAATTTTAGCCACGAGTTTGGGCGGTGCTTTTTTCGGCCACTAAAAAAGCATGGAAACGCATGAATTGGTGCCATGGAACCTATATGGCGCGCGAACATTTGAGTAGGAGGAATTGGCAGCTGCAGCTGAGCTACTCGAGTGAGAGTGCGTGACTAAGATGCTTATTCGTCATTCATTCATTCATTCATTCAATTATTCATTCATTCAATTACTCAATCGACTCAATAAACCCCACAACATTTTCCAACGCCCCACAATAATGGTAATACGATAACAATGACAAAAAAAACAAATCCCAACAAACTCCACAAAACCCGGACCCAAGCACCCCTAAGAAGGCACACAAACAGCCCTAACCTCACCGCCATTCCCCCGCCCACCAGCCCCATTAGCCTCCTCATTCCTAGCGACAATCCCGTAGACATCCCCCATCCGTCCCTTCCCCCCCGCGCTCCCTCCCTCTACACCGAAAATGCCGACCCGACAGCCAATCCCCGCAACACCCAGAACCGGCACGTACGGATGCCCCACGACAACGTTAACGACTTCCTCGTCGCCAGCTAGTACATTCACTATTTGAGCGCTGCGTGCATCCCAGATGAAGAAGTTGCCGTCGTCGGAACCCGAGACGACATATTCGTCCCGCTGACCGAGGAAGGTTACGTCCTTTATTGTTAGAGTGTTGGCGTGGCCGAGGTAGAGGGTTGAATGGCGGGAGGGGGTGATGGAGGCGTATGGGTTTGATTGGTGGTGGGTTTGGTGGAGGGGGGATGAGGGGGTGGGAGATATAGAGGGGGTGGGGGAGGGGGTGGAGATGGGGGGACAGAGGGCTAATAGGAGGGCTGGGATGAGAGTTATCCTTAGGTGCGAGGCTCGAGAGGGAGGGGGGGGTGAGTGCATTAGCGTTCGGAGGGAGGCTATTAGGTCGCTTTCGGAATTGTACAATGTATTTCCCGAGGCGTCCCGGATTGGCTGGGGACTTGCGTTGATGAGAAGGTCTGTGAAGTATTCCCTCAACATTTCTTCCTCGTCCCCGTCCACGTCACCATCGCCATCACCATCACCAAACCCGAACCCTACCCCTTGCTCCCCCCTAATAACTTCCACTCCCCCGTCCCTCCCCCCAGCAGCAACCCCACAAGCCAGCTTGAAAACCCGATACCCGACATCGCGTGTATACTCCAATTCTTCGAAGTCCTCATCATCAACCTCCCCGCTCAGAAGCACCGCATGGGCATAGTACCCCACGGCGCGCACCCAATCCCGTGTCTTGCGACGCTCACGCGCACGCTCGTTGCGCTCCCCCCGGCGACGGCGAAACTCCGAGTTGCTCTCGGCGAGAGTGGCGTGAGCGAGGAATTCCAGATCGCGCCGCTCCTGCGAGAGGAGCCTACGCCGGATGCGGCGGTAGGCGTGCGTTGCCGTGGCTAGGATGTCGCTCGCGAGTTCATCTTCCGCTTCCGGGGAGGAGGGGGCGGTTTGGAGGGTTGTGAGTTTTTGCTTGAGGGCAGTGAGTAGGCCAGCGATTGTTAGGAATTGGCCTTCCGGGAAGGGCGTGCTGGGGGTTTGATCTCGATCCTGGTCTTCGTCTTCGGTCTCGGCGCCGGATTCTACCCCCCGGTCGGAGGAGGGGGAGGGAGAAGAGGAAGGTGAAGAAGAGCCGCGGCCTGACTCTCGAAGTCTCTTGGACATTGGTTCGTCGGCGCTGCGTCTTCTACCGCGACTACTGCTGCTACCACTAGGCCCGGGATCAGATTCGTCTCGGTCTCTGCGCTCGTCCGGATTCCAGGCTTCCTTCCCCTTCCCATCGCTGCCACTGCTGGGTTCTTCGGGACTCTGGTTGATGCTAAACATGTATATCCCATCCCCGCTCCAAGAGACGAGCACGTTATCTGGATGCGCATCAGAGATCTTACAAGACGTAATATGCGGATCCGGCCATCCCCCACTGCCATCAGGCCTGGGCACAAACTTCCTAACACACCTAGTCGCCGTGTCCATAGCAGTGGTGGTGGTGCTAGAGCTAGAGCTAGAGCTAGGACTCAAACTCCTCCCGGCGCCACTTTCAGCCGCCAAATCCCTCCCAGACATCCTCCTATCGTGCAAGAAGCAATGCAAATTCCGACCGCCCAGCGCGATATAGAACGGTTGGCTCGTCGAGCAAGAAATGGCATTCAACTCAACCCCCCACTTGCGGTAACTGATCAACGGGGGTGCCCCGCCACTACTCAACTCATCCTCATCCTCGTCATCAATCACTGTCATGCCATAGTACCCCCTCCCTCTCCTCCTCCTCCCAGCCGGCCTAGCGTAGAACTCACTCGGTTGCCTGAGATCCCACTGCCTCACAGTTCCATCCTCGGAGCAGGTCAAAAAAGTATGCGGATTCGCCTCAGTCACAATCCTCTTAACCCGTGAGGTATGGCTTCGGTAGACCTTGTGCCGATCCTCCGCATACGAATACCCCTTCAACGGGACAATATCACTGCCGGCAGCAATCCTCCTCCCAAAGAAAAAGTGCTGCCCGACGGCTGGCGCGGAAGCGGGGGGGAGAGGCCGATTCGATCTATTTGCCGCGGAGTTCGAGCTCGTGGCGGCGTACTCGATATCGAATATGCGCACTTGGGAGTCGCCAGCCGCCGAGAGTATTGTGCGGTCCGAGGAGTGCGGCATGAACTTTACGCTGAAGATGTTTTGTGTGTGGCCCGTGTTTATGCGCGTGTTCAGCGCAAAGTCCGGGTACACAGTGTGGATGTTGACCTGTGTATCGTCGCTGCCAGAAGCTAGGAGTTCGCCGCTGCGGGACCAGCTTTTTCTTTAATTAGCTCCATCAACCGCCTAGTAGGTCCTAAAAGGTGGGGGGTGACAGGTACCAGAGTGCGTTAACACACCCCTCGTGCCCGGATAGCTCAGCTACCAGATCCAACCTCTCGATCCAAGAACGTGCGCCGTAGAAACTAGCATTGGACCCAATCCCACGAGCGCCATTGAGCTCCCGATAAAGCTTTCTACTTTCCATAGTCAACTTGCTCCACAATTGTTATCCTCGTTACCCCTGAGAAAGTTTCCCAAGAAAGGGAAAAAGTGACAAAATGAAGGCGTGGTGGTGAATGTGGAAGGAAAGGAGAGTGGTTGTTGGTGGGCAGAGTTGGAATGACGTGAAGAGATCCACTCGAGCGTCCCCTCCCCGCGGTTAGAATTCCTAAGGGCTTGGCAACAACCACTAAATTGGCTTATCGCGATAGGCAATGGCACAAAGAGAAGAAGAAAGCGAAAAAATGATCGCGGCAGGGATCGAACCTGCAATCTCTTGATATCAGAGGAAATCGTAGTCAAGCGCCTTGCCATTGGGCCACGCGACCATTAGATGTTTCAATTATTCAATTTGCAACACTTGGAGAGGAAGATACTCGAGTATTCACTTATACACAAGAGATTTTCCACATAGCGCAGGTATCCAATCGAGACCGACCGAACCATGAACAGCGCGTAAAAAAGCGTAGTTTCCGATATGGATTGTTTCTTCCCCGTTACCCAGCGAGGTGTACTGCACTGTACGAGTACTACCCCCGCGGGCGGGCAGGTAAACGGGGAAGAGAGGCGGTAGACATGCATACTAGCACAGTGATGGATGAACAGTGACACCGTGTGGCATCTTACCGCACTCGAGTACGGTACGATACTGTACAAGTACCGGTATGATACTATCTTGGACTACCGGCAAGTATGATGCAGTGGGGTTATGCACAGGTAACTGCTTGTCCAGAAATAACACCCACACTCCATTCCAACGGTTGTCGCAGGCTCGCAGCTCTGCAGGTACTGTTGTGCTAGGGAGGTTCGAAGTTCTCGGGGCACAGAAGGTACGATACTCGTATGTTATACTATATAGGTGTTTTACAGTATCATACACAGTAAACCTTTTGGCAAGGAGGTACAGTACAGTACCGGTAGTCATTTTATTTCCTGAAAAATAATTTCCACACTAATAATAGCTAATAATATGAGTGTCAAAATATTATTTTTATTTTATTTTTGATCAAGATAGCACTTACAAAACATGGAAAAGCAAGCTAGTACACATGTACTATACTAGTGGCAGTTTATACAGGTAACTTTCAAAGTAATACACCTGTATTCGTGCGGTATGTTGTGTTCTCAATTTGAGGCGTACAGTACCAAGAATTTCAAACCTCTCTACTCGATCAAGAGCAAACCCCAACGCCGACCAAACTGCGAAAAAAGTAAAAAGTAAAAAGAGAGACCAACCCTTCAAGCAAAGCACCGTACTTCAAGCTATCTAACTCTAACACTAGCTCAAATGTCAAGACAGTAGGAAAAGTAAAGCAAGAAAAAGGGATAAAGATCCAGCTATTCACACCAGTCTTAAGAACACACATTGAAAGGAAAAGGAAAAAATGAAGAGCAAAAGCAAATCACCCACCAATGTTCTTCCCCCCCCCCCCAAATCTAATGATCATGACTATGTCCCTCAACCTGGCTAGATACATTCTCCTCCTTGAAGACAAACTCATTTGGTATCTCGGTGCCCTCTTCCACAAAGCGTATTTTGATCCTTTTGACACCTCTGACTTCGGCACCGACGACCCCGCGCAGGACTTCCTCCAGGGCTCTGGTTGCACGGACGGTGGTACCGACGGGGACTTCCACGGTTAGCTCGACAAGGTAGTTCTGTCCGGACTTTGAACCGCCGACTGCGCGGATGCTGAGTCGCTCCTGACGGAGCGCGAGTGCTTTGTCAGAGGCATTCCGTACAGCCTCTTTGATTTCGTGGTCAAGGCCCACGTCCACCAATTCCATGAGTGCAGCACGGGTATTGCCCCAACCGGCATTGATGACCATGAGCGAGACAATCAATCCACCGACTGGGTCCAGGTACGATGCGTTCTGGAGAAAGTGGGCTCCGCCTATGGCGATGAGGGCGACGATGGAAGTGAGCGAATCGATGCGATGATGGATTGCGTTAGAAGCAAGGACCGAGGATTTCCTCTCCTTTGCGATCTTCATGGCTATCACCCCAGTTAGCCTGAGACTTCAGTCATGGCACGTACCGGACAAACTTACTTGAACGGTAGAGCCATTCCTTGACGACAATTGAGCCAGCAGCCAACCAAGCAGCATTCACATTCGGTCCCAAGTCGGAGTGCGAGTGGGAGTGCGAATGACCATGAACGTGTTCCAAGAACTCGGGTAGATTTCCACCAAAGAACTCGGCATAAAGATGGATCAACGCAGTGTATCCTGCAGGACCACACACCCCATCCGTCAGCCTTCCCCCATGCCTCGGGAGAGAGAGAAAAAGGAGAAAACCACAAAGGGGCGGGACAAACCCATAGCAATCCCACCAAACAACAACAAACTACTAACCCCCAAACTCCCCAAACTCTCAATCTTCCCATAGCCATTCGGAAACTTCTCCGTCGGACTCCTGAGCGCAAAGGCCACAGTTCCCAGTGTCATAAAATCCGACACCAAATCGGTCAGGGCGTGGAAAGCATCCGCCACCTTTGTATCACCCCATCAGTCACGCCCCGGAGCCAAGTAAGAGTAGGGCCACAACAAACCAAAGCTTGCGAGTTAAAATACCACCCTCCAATCCCCTTCGACACGGCCATCATGAGGTTCACATAGAGCCCAATCCTGGTAATCCTCACTCCGGCATCAGTCTTGTTCTTGGAGACCAAGTATGTATTGTCATGATGGTGGTGGTGTCCCCCGGGGCCGTGAGAATGGGGATGTGAATGACCAATGTGGTCGCGCTGTTGCTGTGCCAACGCCAGCTTGAATATGTTTTTCCTGGCGATTCTAAAGTGATGAGTACCGGTACCGGTAGCGAGGGTGTGCAGACGAGTAGAAGGATGAGAGCTATGGAAGGGAGGGAAAGCAGAAAGTAGAATGCGAGCGCGTGTCCTTAAACGCACAATGGACGAGGTGGGGGTGGGGGTTGTGGCTATGGTCGCCGCCGCCGTTGCTGGGGTGCCGGTAGTAGTAAGAGCGGTGGGAAGGCCAGCCAAGATATAGCAGCGACGTCCAACCACATCTCGAAAAAGCATCTGTGCAGTCGAACAGCCTCCGCTCGCTCCGGGTGGAGGTGGTTGGAAATGAAAAAGAAGAAAAGAAGAAAAGAAAGGACCCGTGCGAGTGTGTGGGTGTACGGTAGGAGAGGGAGAGAGGGTGCGTGTGTGTGAGAGGAGGGACGATACGAGTACCACCGGTAAGATACAAGTAGATGGAATGATGGACGCACGCACTCGCACCAGTACTCGAGTACTCGTATCATACTCATACAATACCGGTACCGGTATGTATGCATGTACTCGAGTATGTACTATATGTATGATATGGGTGTGTGGACCTCCGGAAGGTAGGCCTGGGATCAGGTACAGTACCGGTATAATGCAAAGCCTAGTACACTCTATTTCCCTCTTTCCCCGGGGAGGGAGGCGAAAAGCCTACGACTAACTACGACAGCTACTATATCATACACAGCATGGAAGATGGGGCGAGGACCTCTGCATACGTATCCTCCCCCCAATTACGCGTTCCTTTCATCCTTCCTTCCTTCTCTCTCCCCCGGTGCTGACAGGGGAATAGAGACATGAGAATAGAAATAAAAAATACGTGTCCCTATCAATAATATTCGCATTCATTCCCAGTCCACTTCCCAAATGTGCCAAAACCAGCATACTTCCATGATATAGATTCAACCATCCATCTAAATTAGAAAAATTAAAAAAGGTTTAAAAAAAAGTGTAACCACCACTGATTCCCAACTCCTCATCCGTACATACTGTACGTAAAAGCCAGGCGCCCAGCAACGGGTCTTGTCAATTATTCTCCGCTCGACGCGAAAACGCTCCTCGCTATGGTGAGTAACGAACAGGTCGACTGTAAAAAGTAATGTGTTTTTTTGTTATCGGCGGTCTGTCTGGAGAGAAAGAGGGAAAGGGGAAAAGAAAACTTTCCAGGAAAAAGAAGGTGAGGAGTATTTATATCATGCTATCTCAGCTGCAGGGATTGATTGATTGATTAGATATGGAGGGAAGGGAGGGGCCAAGCTTTTGATAACGGCCCCCCCGCTGAGAGTATGCATACGGTAGTCAGCGCAAGTTCCTAGTATGATATCTATCATAGGAAATTGTCTCATGGATCCGCAATATCTCCCTGTCCTCCGGGCTCTAATTTACTGCTGGGGTACAGTGTCGTATTCGAGTTAACCGATTGGCCACTTCTCTTTTCTCTCCTTCGTAGCTTGCCTCATTCTCTGAGATTCTACTCACGGGATACCTCGCTGCGGGCGCATCACCAGCCTCCTAACCTCATCCTCGCACCATCACACGACTCACCCTCGCACCATCACTCACAGCACCTCACTCGCCTGCCCAATACCGCCCACACACTCATTCATTCATTCATGACCAACCTCCTCTCGTCCACGTGATGTCCGTCGCCCACTCACTCAGCAAATGCAATTTAATACTCAGGTCTCCCAAAATACAAGCTGCCACAATTTGGACTAAGCTACATACGTACAATGTAGAGTACATACAAATCAAAACTGAATACCCCCGCTGCTACTCCGTTCAGAATTTGAAGGGGGGAAAAAAAAAAGTAAAAAAAAAAGCAGGGAGAAAATAGATATCAACTCGATAGCCCTGGTATACTTTGGTTCTCGCTCTGAGCGTGCTCGAGTCTGGTATTGTAGCGAGTGAGACAAAAAGAAAAAACCAATATTACAAAAAAACGCGAGATATGGTAGTCAAAAGTGTAATGAAAATGATAAAGACAAAACCCCCACCAGTGCATGTGCCCACGATATAACAATTATTAGAGAAAACGGTAATGAAGAGATAAACATTTTTTTTGTGGAATCTCGTCTTATAGTTTCAACGCATGAAGAAAAAGAAAATCCTATCCCAAAACCCCAATTCAATGCTGTGACGAAAACGAAAACGAAGAAAGGGAAGTGTTCGGGGAAAGAAAAGAAATAAAATAGTCACAAGAAGGGGCTGTCAAAAAACAGCAGCACACGTCGATAGACGAGTAGAGAGGAAAAGGGTTTCTGAAACAATCCAATGGCTCAAACCGAGAGTCCCAGTAACAGGCCATACGCTTACATGGTACCCGCGTACTCCAACACCTCACAGTCGTTCTCAAAGAATCCCTCGCCACCAGGACCTAACCTCCCCCCACCGCCCCTCCGTCCCTTCTTTATCGTACTCGTCCCACCTCGGTCAAGCTCTAGTCCGCTTTCCATTGCTTCTGCCAGCCCGCCTTCGTCGCCCGTGAACGCTACCTCACCGCGTGCCGAGCCAATGTTCAACTTCTCTGCAGGTATGGAAAGGCCGAATACCCATCGATCACCGCTGTCTGGCGCAGGGCTGGTCGAAGAAGCCACTGCCAGAGTAGTGTCCGGAGCGGGTTTGGAAGCCGGTCCCGGAACTGTAGTTCCTTCCGGGGGGGTGGCAGGAAGATGGGATTGATATTCAGTCTTCTCCTCACCGGGGACTGGCGCCGGCTCGTGTGTAGGGGACGATGGCGATGACGTAGAGGCAACAGATTGGTCCTCGTCCTGGCGACGACCCGCCTTCGCCTGTCTTGAACTGCCCACGAGCCAACCGGTTGGCTTGGGAGAGCGCCGTAGAAGCCCCTGGATACCTCCTGCGTCTGTGTGCACAAACAAACTTACGTGTCTGTCCGTGTGGAAGGGCTGGAATATAGCGTTCGTTTCTATTTCAGCAAAGGATAGTGGATTTTGTTCAAACTTTTGCTGTTCGATGTTATGTACCGGGTGGTGATGGTGGTGATGATGTCTTCCAGTCCAGAACCCGCCCACTTGCTTCTCCTCACCTTCGACGGAAAGAGTGTTCTGCTGCGAAGATCCATCGGGTAACATAGGCAACTCATATTCTAAAAAGTTGTTCATGATCCCCCCAGCACTCCTCCTCTTGCTTCCACCGCCTCCAGGTCTGACCTCGTAGATCCGGAGCACACCGGCTCCTATTAGAGCAACATACCCCCTCTCTTTCCCGACAAGAAATTTAACCGACCCTGGTCGGATACTGCCCAGCCCTTGAGGGAGTGAGACCTTATTCCCCCCTATATGGTCATTGGGTGACCCACCGCTACTGCCGCTCTGTCCTGGACGCCGGTTGGAATTCCCATTCAAAAAGATACCCCCGCTTGGCGAGCCAATACTACTGCTTCTGCTTCGCCTCTTGCGGGCTGCTGACAGGAGGGGCTGGGTAGAGCTGCTGAATAGATTAACCGCACCAGTGACTGCCGCTCCAGCAGCCCCAACTTGGGCTCCAGCAGCTATAGCGCTAGAAGAAGGCGGTGGTCGTTTTGGAGGGGGCCACTGGTACGCGTTACTGGGCAGGTCATAGAAATGGACTGTTCCTCTCTCCGTGACCACCGTCAATATTTCACCCTTGGGGCTGGACCATCCGACGTCTACAATTGTTGTTGGTGTTATACGACTAAACCGAGCAATCTGCCTTACGTGTTTCCCAAGTGCACCTCCGTCCGGCCAGTTAGGAGGTCCCGAAAGCTTCACGTTGTCTTGGCCTCCAGGACCAGACTTTTGGCTTCCGTGTAAAGGGTTCCCAGGCGGATGGTGAACAACTCTCATCAGGTCCCACACAAACAGCAGGTCTCCTTTAGAGCTCGCCGTCAGCAAGGCCAACCCGCCGGGGGCAAAGCTGAGATAGCTCACGCCTGCTGGGGGTAGGAAGGTCGCCATCGGAGCCATGCTGATTTGCTGGCCGCTGAGACTCACCCCGCCATCGAGACCGTGGGAAATCTTGGACAAATCAATAATACTCACTAATCGTGGCTCGCTTGCCGATTGCTGGGGAGGGGTGTGCTGGAGAAATTGGGATTGTTGCGGCATCCCTCCCATCTGTTGCATCTGTCGCAATTGTTGACCCAATCCGCTAGGCTGCGGTCCGCCGTGAACACTTCCCGCGCCCATATTGGGAATTGTGTAAATCCCGCTATTCATCATGTTCACGGGAAGTGGCGGAGGCGGAGGCGGAGGCGAATTATTTTGAGGCCCATTCCAATAGTTTTGAAATGCCTTGATACTGGCCTCCGTTGCCCGTTTCGCTCCACGAATGACCTCCTGGGTTACCTCCCTAGCCATACGATTCAGGAACGCCTCATCCTCCAGGGACACTGCAGCCGTGATAGCTGGTTGTGCAGGCGGTGAGTGGGATCTGACAGTTGGAGAACTGAACGGAACACCGACTTCACCACCCACGTGATAAGCAGAACCAGCGGACGCCGGGCAATATGCCAACCACCCGTTTGAGAGTGAGAACACTGGTGTCCCAATTTGCCCTCCCATGCCCGTCACCTTCCCATCAGTGCCAAGGCCCGGGATTCCGCTGTCGCTGGAAAAGCTTCCTCCAGGATGTCCCTGGATAGCCGTCCACAGTTTGCCCAAACATTTCCACCCGGCATTATCACCATGGAATTCATTACCACTTTCCAAGCCATATACATACAATTCTCCGCTTATTCCAACACCTATTACTACTCTTGTACCAACAACTTCTACCCTC
Source organism: Tuber melanosporum (assembly GCF_000151645.1). Classification (NCBI taxonomy): domain Eukaryota; kingdom Fungi; phylum Ascomycota; class Pezizomycetes; order Pezizales; family Tuberaceae; genus Tuber; species Tuber melanosporum. The sequence goes on along the minus strand of NW_003299146.1, from coordinate 220,215 downwards.
AACCCCCCCCAAGGGGGCGGCGGACTCCCCACCCCGAAACCGAAATCTGCCGCTGGTACCAAGGGACTAGTAAATAGTCTCGCAACCATCGTACGGGAAGACAAACTCCAGACCTCAACCGTGGTTTGCCATTCGGTTGGTTGTGCCGGGGAATGCGCACTTCGATTGGAAGCAGAAGTTGAGGGGCGGGAAGGAGGGGACGTAGAGTAGGGCGTTTCATCTTCTTGCATAATTGGTGGAGGTCTTTCCCCTTCTGGTACTGCCTGAGGGGTAACCGGGGAGTGTAAAGTGAGACATACAAGTGGCCTATGAGCTGCTAGAGGATCATCCCGAGGCGGTGTTGCCAGCATCTAAAAGCACACTCCTGTCAGTAACCGATGGAGGCCTTAAGCAAAGCAATATATTCAACATCCTGTTCATAAAATTGCTCCTCTAATGTGATTGGTACGACGATCCGACTAGGCATCTCTGACCCGAAATAGAACCAAACCGCACGGGCCAAAATAGCCGCTATGGGGAGCACAATAAGGAAAAACAAAATATGGGCGAGAAAAGGGCAGGGTATCATTACCTTAGCACCCTTCACCCCGCCGCCCAAACCCTCTAGTCGCCCAACTAGTTCTACAACTCCCCTCCCCACTCTCCAGATATCAACACCACCCTCCCATCCGAGACAGACCACGTTTTCGCCCCCTCCGTTCCCGTTGCCCCCACTCACAGCCAAACCCATGAAACCACCGTTTGCCCCACCAAAAGCAGGTTCGTCCAATGTATCCAAGGTGCATGCAAAGTTACCCTCTCCTGGTTGCAACAGTGTATTCACGGTTGCCGAAGCCCCAAACTGCGCATTTAACGGACTCGGTGACCCCTGTGCATATCGTTGCGTTGGATTATAGTATCCCCCATGCCCATGGTATGGCGAGTACTGTTCTTCAAATCCCGGGTACCCACGCACCTGACGTGCAGCGCCAAAATTTCCTCCAGAGCTATACGATGCTGGTGCACTCGGAGGTGGTGACGTGCCACCTACACCCAATCCTACGCCGCCGGATGCAGAACCAAGACTGTTCGGAGGTCCGGTGGATGGTGTGGAAGACGAAAGAAAGGAGGGGAACGGGATAGAACGTGATAGCAGCTCCCCTGGGGTCTGAAGAGCGGAGAGGAGGGGAGAAGTGGTATTGGAGAAATGAGGAGACTTTGGAGCTGAATTGCGGCTAATACCGCTACGTGACATGACAACCTAATATTAGCACTCGATATCTCAAGAATACAGTGGGTCCCTCTCTACCTCTAAGAGAGGGGGTAGAGGGGGGATAGTGAGATGGGCTGTGGGTGCAGACAAATGGACAAAGAAAGACCTTGATGGGTATGAGTAGACGCTCGAGAGGAAGGGTATGAGTGATTATATGAGTGGGAGAGCGAGAAGAAGGGGTAGGATGTGTGACTAACGGGGGGCGGGAACAAGAGTTGTTTATGACATATCACGGTTTGCTCAATGGAAAAGGAGAGAAGGGAGGGAATGGATGAGTCAATGGAAATGATTGGGAGCACAGACTATTCTTTGGGGTATATCTGAGCTCTCGACGAACCAAACGCGCTCCCACCTCCTAGTGTAGATGAGATGGTTGAAGCTCGCACAGCGATAGGCACAGGATTTGAAGCTTGCGAGATAGTCGACGAGGTTCTATTTTGTTGCTGTTGGCGGGAGTTCTTGAAGTGTTCAGTGAACACGGGCATAAAGTCGGGACTATGGAGAAAGAATGAGCAAGGCAGGGGTGATGGCTAAGGGTCTCTTTCTGGCTCTTCCTTATATTCGAGGATATTGCAGTGCAGAAGAAGGGCTTAAAAGAGAGGAGGGGGAGAAGGGGGGTTTGTATCGATTTTGTAGTTGTGGTGGCAGCAAGCTCGGGGGGGGGGGGGACCTGAGTGGGGGGCAGGAATGATGGAAAGGAGGGGCGTCAAGGCGTAGGCGGGAGCGAGCTAAGCTTAGCTGAGCAATGAATGAATGAAGGAAGAGCAAGGAAAGCGGCTTCTCTCTCTCTCTCTCTCTCTCTCTCTCTCGCTCCCCCGCACACTCGCCCTGCTGCACCGATCAGGGGAAACGGTAAACGATGGGGGAGAAATAGGGTACAGTACCGGTAGTTCTGACGAATAAAGGACGGTGAAATGACGACAGCGAAGGAGTGAGTAGTAAATGATGTACCGGCACGCTGTGCAGAGGGAGCTCTTTCGAGGTCGAACGAACTGTCTCCTCGTAAGCGGGCGGGCGCAGGAGGACGTCGTTGTAATGTGTGTCACGGTGGAGGGTATGTATGGTACCGGTGTGTGCGGTATATACTGTGCTCGTGCTGTACTCTAGCTGTGCGTAGCTGCGGTGCGGGAGAAGGATGTGGGGAGGGAGAAGGAACGGGAGTACCACTGCTATATTTGAGGAGAGACGAAGGAGGGGCACGCTGGACCGCTGGACTACCCCAGATGTCACCAAGGGAGTGGGCGAATGGGGAGCGAGCCAATTCCCAACTGACCGGCCCGTCTGGCCTGGCCGGCTTACTGAGAGAATCTCTATCTTAATCTGTTGAGGGAGCGATAAACGAAACATAATTGATATCCGTATCATAACACAGATTCGCACACTATGCCCTAGACCCAAGTAGATTGCATTACTGTATGGGAATGTACCGGTATGATGATATCCTTCCCCTTCCCCTTCCCCTTACCCTTCCCCTTCCCAATCCGATCTGACCCATCATGTGGATGGGGAGGAGCTGGGCTGCCTTGTGCAGATGCTCGCTTGGTGCGAATGGGCATTGCTTGGTTGCAGCAGCTCGCAGGTTGTTGGGCGACGGCGAGCAGGGAGCAACCACCTGCCACACACCACACAGTACAGAGTGAAGAGGAAGTGACAACCGGCCAACTTGGGCAAGCACCCATCTTGGAAACCTACAACCGTACGGGTGCGGTACCGTAAACTGCGACCGTAAGAGCGAAAGTTGGTCGTTCCTGACCTATCACACACCCTACCCTCTAACCCAGGTGGGGCTCCAAAACCAGCTGGTCCTCGCAGACAGACATATAGTCTACCGTACAGTACGGTACTGTATGTAACTCAAGGGAGGGTTGGGCTTCTGAATGGGACAGGCTCATCATGCAAGATGCCTCTTTCACACCTCCGATTCAGGCTCAGTTTAAGGCCACGATATTTTGATGTGGTACGGTAGTGTGGTGGGGGACCTGGCTGGTTGTTCTGTTGAAAAAAATGAAATAAAATGATGGGATTGACAGCCCTGCCGTTAACTCACTGCACGATAACGTGGTCACGGCGATCGAATGAGGGATAGCGGTGCGGTGCTCTACGGTGAGTCGCCCTTTACGGGAGTTTACTCTTAGACTACGAGTATTACTGGTGCAATAATGCCATACCTGTACACTACCGGGACTCTGGACCGCTATCATCGCCATTTGGACCACATAAGATTAGCGTGAGGTCCTTCTGCCAATGCCTTCTGTAGTTCAAAGATGCGTTGTATTTATCGTATCGAGGATCTCCCGGTCCCCTTTACTGTTATTCTCTACCTCGGGTAGGATCAGAATTGGAGTAAAAGATACCGTAGAGTGGACAAAGATTGGAGGAACCGCTTCTGCATCGCCACCCATATCCCCCCTCCCGCGCCTCGGGGTAAAGTTATGTAAAGAAGGGGCGGATACTGTATCGTACTCGTAGAGCTGGCTGTCCGCGTGTGTGTCTCTCGTGAAGGGGGGTTGTGTCTGGGCTTGCTTTCGCTGCTAGATGAGCTGTTCGGGGAGTGTCGAATACGTACAATAAAGACAGTACGTGTGTAGCTATACTGCTATATTCGCGGAACGGTCTGTTGAGGGAGGAGATACCGGTAGAGGGGGAGAGATAAGGGACGGGTGATACTGTACCGGTAGTCTAGTAGACTATCTCGGGTATACAAAACGGCACCAATAAATTCTCCTTCGACGAGATGTGATACTCGTAGTCTATCCCCGAGATATGATATCAATCATATCAATCGCTTCAGTCACTGCACGAAGCGAGATTGGAAAGTGGCCGCTGAGGCACGTCTCTGGGGCACACCATTCCCACCTTGTCACCATCTGAAGGAGTAGACTACTCGTATCCGCCGGATCTCGGGGTACTCGTAGAGTGCCCACTATGATGAGTCTAGGGGGTTTTGGGGCTCCAACATCTAAAAATTCTGAGCGCTAGAGTTCTGGGGGGGAAAAGGACGCTGCAATAGGATGATAGCCCAAAAACACCGCCAAGATAGGCAATCTGTACGGGGATTTCTACAAGTACCGGTACGTGACAACCGTACCGGCTAGACTACCCTGTACTATACCTTCAACCATTTACTCATTGCCAGTGTTCGGTGGGATAGAAAAAGAATGGCAATTTTTTGCGTCAAAACCCCTGTGATCCTCCTCCATGTGGTTGCTGTTTGGAGAGGAAGATTTGCTGTCCACCTTTGCGGTGTTTGGCGAAACTTGCGCATCTTGTGATTTAAGGAAAAGCCAGGCGGTATCGCTTTCTTTTGTTGCCAAGTCGTATTGCGATGCCATCATAGCTTCACTCTTTGTCGTCAGGCGGGCACCTGTCAAGCGTGATGGAAAAGGGAAGCATAGGTGATAAATTGGCCTCCGCTTCCGGTCCCTCTATTTCCTCATCCGGATAAATTTGGGTGATGACTTGGCCTTTTTCACCGTCTTGGCGGATCGTGTAATCACTGGATCACAGTGTGGAGGGGATTTTTTTCTTGGGTGGTGGTGGTCTTGGCAATAGATTCTGCCGTGGCCTAAAAACTGGAATAGAAAACTCCAACAGACTTTTTCGTGTCTATGATTGCTTACGATACCTGTAATATATACATTCACGAACACATCTTCACTTTGTCGAATCGGGGTGTTAGTTTTGTTGCTGCCTTTACGGTGACATTTGGTGTGTGTATTTGCAGCCCTCACAGTTCGTTCATTGCCTTGCTTCCCCGCACCGCACGGGGTCAGCAGAACTGCCTGTGTACCTCCTTCCAGGTACCGTCCCCAGCCTGCCGCGCTTCAAGATCTCCGGCAGGCATCAGAGTACCCTCCTCCGAAACCTTCTCCCAAAAGCTACAACGCCCCGAACCCATTTTTCCCATTTTTCCCTTTCCATCTTCGCTTCATCGGACTTATCATACCAGTAAAATAAAACGGCCGAGGGCTGAGCTATCTCTGTTGTGTTACAGCAGCGAGAGGAAAAAAGGGAAAAAAGAAAGAAAAAGAAGGGAAAAAAAGAAAAGGCTCTTTTCTCCCTCGTGCTGCTAAACTACGCCTGCCTGGCTAGGTTTTGCTGGTCCCGCACCGCACCGGTCATCCGAGCCTCACCCGTTGCGAGACCGTCTTTTCTTCGTCGACTGAGCTCTCTTCCTTCCACAAGTGCTGTCCGATTGCGCATTATCCATAGCGTTGAAGGGGTACCGGTACAGTGTTCTGCGCTATTATCTTGCATGCTTGGTAACGCGCCTACGAGACATTCATCACGGTGTGCGTATACAGCCCGCCCCCATTCATCCCCCTCCATCTATTGTCGTTGATCTTTAGTCTACAGTCCCTCCTCCCTCTTCCCACAGTCATCCGCACACGGGCCGCCCGCTGTTTTACCCGCCCATACCCCGTCGCCACGGCGTCCATAGTTCATCTCTTCGACCATCTTTCTCTCCAAGTCCATCGCGCTTGGGCCATGGACGAAATGGAGATCGCTTCGTCTGCTTCTTCCCGCGGGCCCGAGATCCTCTCCAATCCCGTGATCATTGAATCCATTCTTCCGGCCCTTGAGCATATGAATGATATACTCTCCCTTTTACTTGTTTCTCGCCAAACCTACCTGCTTGTCAACCCCCTGCATCCGTTTTCTGCTCGCAAACTATCGTTCGCAGACCTTGCGCATGTTAAGAATAGGCATATCATTGAGTTCCTGTATCGTCCACTTGGGGGCGTTCAGATAAATAGTAGACGTCGGCTGCTTGAAGATGGCCGTACGGTAACTGTTTCTGGAGGTTTAGAGAAGGGGTATGTTGGTGCCTGGAGGTTCCTCAATAGCATCGACCTGTCCGGAACCGGTATAACCACCAGGCTTGTCAAGCTCCTCATCGCTGCCACGGCTGGTGGAAAGATCCCTGGACTTCTTCCCGATAGATCCTTGGATCGAGCTCCGACAAACGAGATGGAACATGATACCTACACCAGTAGAACAGGGCTCTTCTCCAAGGAGTTTGAGTCCATATCAGGGGGCGCATACAGGCTACTCGCTGATCAGTCCTTGCGTCTTGAGAAGTTGTGTGTGACCGGTTGCCCGGGGGTTGAAATTGGGGAGATAAACTCGTTTCTTAAAAAGATCCTCGTTGTTGTGACCGCTCCCAAACGGAGGGAATTGAGGTTGAAGGCTACTCAACAGCTTGCAGCGGCTCAGCAGCAGCAAAACGGGGGTAACGCGGGTGCGGCAACTAACAATGCGGGCTTTGCTGCTATCCAGCAAAACCCCCAGGTCCATGCACAGGCGCAAGCACAAGCACAACAACAGAATGAGGATCTTAGTACTGTCCCCTCTCCGCTTCCCGCGACTGTCGAAGAGCTCGAGGAGTTTGGGCTCCCATGTTTATCGTTGAGACGGCTTGAGCTAGCTAATGTGGCTGGTCTATACGTGGACCCTCCTGAGAAGTATAGAGGGAAAAAGGAATGGCAATATGCTAAAGAGTGTCCATTCGGGAGAAATGTTGGAGGGCTGAATTCTATTGCGGGATGTCTGGGGATTGATGTCGATGTGCTCTTCTGCCAGGGTGCGGGCTGCGCTACTAGTTTTGATAATTCAAGGTGGAGACTCTCGCATGCTGAGGGCGAGGAGACGCACTTTATATATGATGACGAATTTGATGTTTCCACTTTAGCCTCTAACCCAAACAACCAGACGGAGAATCTTTCACAGGCGTCTGGCAGCAGTGCCGCCGCCGGCATGGCGGGGGATAGTTCTCATCATAATAATGGATCCAGGAACCCGCGCAAGACCTATCACTACCCTCTACCAAGACTTCCGGGCGAGCGTATACTTATCCTAGATGATGGAAGGGTATTTAGGATTCCCAGGCATGCTATCCCAGCCCCACCGACAGCCCAACAACCTCAGCAACAGCAGAATGTTCCAGCGCCAGTAGCCCCAGCCCAACTTTTGGCTGCTCCAGGCCTGGGCCAAGGCCAAGGTAATGCACTCAACGTTGGTCCCGGTGGTGGCGGAGGTGGAGCTGCGGTGGGAGGGGTGGCTGGAGGTGGGGGTGGTATCGCTCCAAGCAATTCTCAGGGGTGGTCTGCTGGACAGTTTCTACAGGATCCTGCACAGTATGGTCTGGGTGCGGTGGTGAGCACGGGCGCTTCATTATTTCGTCCTCAACAGTCACTTATACAGCGTCATCTTCTAACACATTATGGACTTGATGACCAGGGGAGTGCAATGCCAAATACTAGCGCGCTAGCCCACATATCGCAGATAGCGGGATTGCATGGTATTCAAGGCCTAACAGCTGTCGCCGATGCGGCATCACAGATAATCACTGGGGGCGGGACAGGAGCACCAGACGATCCCGCAACGCTTGGCCAACAGCAGGGGCAGCCTCCCCTGACTCCGAGCCCCGCGACCGATGGTGTGCTCTCTCCGAATAGTTCACCAGATACACCGGCCGCGGGCCCATCCGCGACAGCTACCGCCCAGCCAGCCAACACCCCTGGCGACGTGGCGAACGCGAGTCCAGGTGATGGAATGAACACCGCCCTTCTAGACCTGATGGCAGCAGTTCAAGCCAGCACGCCACCCTTCGGCCCGACGTCAGCAGACCCCAGCTCTCCAGGGGGAGGCATAGCCCCAGCAGCCACTGGCGTTGGTGGATTTCTACCTCAGATCCCCCACAACCACCAAAACATCTTTGCGCAAAGCAACTTTGCCCAACAGCAGCAACCAATGGCCCAAGCAAATATGCATAACCACTTCCATCACCCTGCTATACCTCCCCCCCCTCAGCAAACTCACAACCAAAATCAGCCAGCCCCAGGCATAGGAGTCTCGCTCGGACCTCGGCGTCGCAATAACTCCCCGGGAGGTAGGACCGGTAGTGGGGCTGCGGCTGGTAGGCCTGGACGTAGGATTGCAATGCTAGATGGGCCAAGGGGTTTGTGCGAAGGTTGCGGTAGGGAGGTCTGGCTTTGCGAGAATTGTAATAGGTACTGGGTCGTTACGTGTGGTGGGTGTGCTAGTCGCGTCTGATTTTTTCCCCTCAACCGTCCCGTTCTTTCTGCCATCAAAAACGATAAACGCGCTAGCTTTCAAGAAGGTATAATAATAGTCCTTTACTTGCCATCTCTTTTTTCTTTTCTTCCTTTCTTCTACTCTCCTTGATTTGAAGTGATGATGAAACACAAAAAAAAGGTTTATTTCTCGCTTCTCCGGAAATGTCATTTTGTTTTTGTTTGCTCCCCACAGCTATCATTTCCGCAGGGGATTTGTCTACTTCTCCCTCATTTCCTCCCCAGCCACATTAAAATTGGCGCTGGATACTGTGTATCTTGTTTTCTGTTCGTCTGTTTTTCTCTCATTTTCTTGGCACCATAATTCGTGAGTTGCCTTATGTGTAAAACTACTGATGGCGAAAACTCACACATGTATGAAAAAAAGGAGTCTCCCAGTTATGCTGGTGGGGATTGCACGTTGCCTTTTCTTTTTCTCTTTTTCCTTTGTTCGTGTTCTTTAATTTCTTAGATGGGAATCGGGAGTTGGGTTCTTTTTTTCATCATATTTTTTTTCTTTTCTCATTCTACTTTTTGAACCCTCTGGATTGTAGTTAAGTTGGGTTAGTCTCCGTGGGATTGACCGATCGATTGGATGGATGGATGACTCAATGAAACTGCGCATTTGCTATGGCAACGGTATGATACCGGTATTGGTGTGTAAGCTCTGTGGGTGATTGGTGAGTGGATGTGTCGTGGGGTTTAACATATCATACCTAATGGTCTTTCTCTATTGTGCTGTACTGTACAGTACCCACTGCTGGTAGTCAATCGTAATTATGCCATCTCCCCAACTCCCAAGTGGGGAAATAGCTGAACGGGTTGGATTAAATCGAATACAACTCACATACGGCACTCACTCTTGCACAGTACTGGGCAGATTCGGAGCATCTTGACAGAAGCAGGATGCTAAAACACGACGTTATTTGATCTTGAGAGGTGGTGGTTGTGGGTTCTATCACTGATTTTTCTTGCCTCGTTCTTTCACATTGTTGTGTGAGTGGGATGTTGTACGGTATATGTGCGATTGCTGATATTAGTGGAATAATGAGGTTTTTTGTGACTGTCTGCTTGGAGGGTTGGACTGGTTGTGATGTTGGAATGATGGCACACATCGCTGTGTTGCCCTTTTTTTTAACTTACACCCCCCGAGAGCCGTGATAATGGGACCGGCCGGGGTGCACTCTGGTCGAGAAGTGATACTTCGTGATTGGCTGTTATACTTGCTGCGCGGCACATTATTAAGAGCCAGGTCTTGAGTAATTTGGTCTGTTCCAAGGGATGATACTCGTCCATTCTGCTGGCCTGCGCTACATTGACTTGTAAACCCTAACTTACTTCTTCTTCACTTCTTTTGGATTGCAGGTTTCTCGCAGCACTTTGGGCAGTTACGATACTATCATATGACCGAGCCGACTCGACATGACGAATAACCGGGGATGGCGGACAGCTATAGCCATGCCTCACGAAGGGCGATAGGTCCGAAAGTGGGCGTTGGCGTCACTCCCCCGCGGCGGGATAGGATACGTTTCTCAGTGGCCTTTCTACATACAGTATGCAGACTTTTTTCGCAGAGCTGGGATTGTATCTGTCTGTTTCGGCCTGGATAGGAAATGTGGAGGTGGCTGCGGAAGTACTCAAGTATTGGGTGCGCATTGCCACTGTGCGTGGTGGTATCATAGTGTTCGCAAGATATATCAGCAAGACTTGATTTATTTCCCTCTCGGAGAAACGGGTGCCGAAGGAACGACCTCCTCGAGCCAGTGTGTGAATGCTCTACTCTCGCACAAAGGGTCTTTCTTTGTCGGCTGAGCTTGTCTGAAATTGGAGTTCGTCTTCTGCCTCTTTTCAGGAATGGTGGGTTATATAGTCGGAAGCCTAGATCGATTTTTTCATTCCATTGAATTATCATAGGTTTCCCGTCTTCACGGTTGCTAAAGGGCAGCCCGGCCCGTGAAACGCTTCCGGGATTTGTGCGCTTTGTGACTGGGTGACGTTGTGAAATACGATACCGGCATCTTGATATGATAGGTTGAACTAGCCGGATGAGCAATGTGTAAGTTTACATAATTCGGATTTGACTTGAGTAAAGTTGTGTTAGTGGTGACCTCCTTGAGTGGGATGGTCACTAATGCGCTTGGATGGTCATTTTCTCGCTCTTGGGTGTATCGGTGGGGGCTGGATAGTGGGGAACGCAATATGAAAAAGCCCGTGAGTATGATACCTCTGGGAATATCGTGCGAGGGCACTGTACCTTCCACAGAGCGGAAGTACTGGTTTATAGATAGTTGGAGCTTCCAGGGTGGAAGGTGCGCGGGAAAGGGTCTATATAGTAGTAGTTCTGTGATAGGTTCCGCTCCCCGTTGTAATCACACTCGCGCTTGGGAGCGGGCCATCGGGGGGGAAGAAATGTGCAGAGGCCCGGTAATGCACAGCCTTCCCGAGAAAAGCTTATGCCTTCCCATCCCATAACATAGTCACCGTTCTCCCGGCATTACCTCCGATTAACAACCGAGCCAGCCTTCGCTCCACGGTGATGCCATGCGAGGATTGAGAAATTTATAGAACATTCCTCGGAGGTACCCGGCTTGAAACCTCACATGTTCAATTCCAGTATCGCAACCACCCCCACATCACCACGTCTGAGGGCGTGGCGGATAGACTATTAGGTATTTCGTGACCTCCTATTACGGAATCCCGTCCGCTCCACCAGCTCAGATCAAAAATCTGACGGATTCTGCTGGCTATGCGCCTTTTGTGCAATGCCAGTGATTCCCCGTGTAGATTTCCGAGAAAGGTATCCGGAGTTGATGGCGAGTGACGGTGTGTGATCGGATCTGCGCAATTTGCTCAGAAATTCTTATCATACGGGTTTGTGTGCACCGATTGTCCCTTGGATAAGAGGCCGCTATGTAGGGATTGGGTTAGGGGAAAGGTATATGGTGGGCCTCGGTGAAATGGTATGATATGATACGGTGGGCTGGATCTAGTCATATGGACTCATGATATCATATAAACACCACCACGCCGAGGGGTTGGGTCTTCACTTAAAAATCTCCTGGGATTTGCTTGATAAAATTTGTGTTTTAGGTAGAAATCTTTTAATTTTGAACAAACATTAAACAAGCCTCGCTAGCTCAATCGGTAGAGCGTGAGACTCTTAATCTCAAGGTTGCGGGTTCGACCCCCGCGTGGGGCTTAAGTTTCTTTTCTTTTTTTTGATATTTGTTTTTTCACCTGACAAGGTCGCGGTCAGGCGAAGGGAATGATTGAGTATTGGTCGATATAATATGGGTATTTGTAGGACTCGCTCTATGGTTCCAGTTCTACTAGTTTCTGGTTGCGATTCGTGTCTTTTTTGTAAAATGGCGATAAATCTTAAGCAGGTCGTTGGTAACAACAGTTAGGCAGCTTATTTCTTTATGAAGAATCTCGGGCTCGATCACAGCATCTTTGGCATCCATTTCTGTTGGGGCCTGGCGCTAATTACATCTGGAACTCACAGGCTAAGGATTCTTAGACATTTGAAAAAGACTCATTGTTGTCAATTAGTAATCTTGGATAGTTGGAAAAATTACGGCGTTGGTAGGGATTTACAACCCGCCAATCGTGTTGTGCCAGGGCGGGGGGCGGGAGGGCAGCTTGGATTTTTCCTTTTTATTATTTCCTTTTTTTTCTCGGCGAGAGATAGAGTACTCGAGTAGGCCCGGGTGCCTTCGCTCTAAGGTGATATGGATGGGATATGTTTGTAGGTGGGGGATTCTCGGAGGAATGGACGAGTTGTAGAATTTGATATGCTCTTATCATACTGTGTTTGAGTTTTTTTTTTTTTGCGGTACTTGTACTGTGCTTGATCGATAACAGTAGTATGGTGAGTGGCTCTATGATTAATCACTGTTGGATTTGCTTCGTCTACCAAGTCTCGGTACATATAATATCATACTCGTAATATGATAATTATCAGAAACTAAATTCACAGAATTTCACCATATTCATTGGTCTTTTTTGATTATTGATTTGTTGCTGATGTTAATGTTTTGATAACTTCTACTAGGTTTTCATTTGAGATAAAAAAAATCAAAATCAAAAGCAAAGTAAAACTCATAGGTGTATCATATATGATAAATAGACATCTTTTCTATAATGTATTTAGAAATACAATATAATTTTATGATGTATCAATAAAAGGCCAGTCATTTTCCTTTCTCCAAAACAGAGACAAGTTAACTTAAATTCTATTTTCTTATGTGCTTGGCTTAGAGAGTCCTATATAGGGGAATCCATAACCTCCCTCCATCTCTTCTTTCCTTATTAACTTCTTTCACTTTATCTTCTCTCATATATAATACTATACAGCACTACATACAATACTACATGACACCAGATACAATACCACATATATCATTCCATAATACTACAACTAACATTTTATAAACAAAGTACTGGTGGGAAGGAAATATAGATAGGTAGATGGGAGAATATTTACTAACAGAAGTGGTAGAATTATAGGTGAGTTGGTGGAAGAGTATTTACTAATTCAAACAGGAGAAAAATATTTAATAAGTGAGATGGAAATACAGGTAAGCAGGTGGAAGAGCATATTCTAGTATAGATAGGAGAAAGTCACTTCCTTTCATGCATTACCTTTTGGTAATCTGCATAATTGTATGGTGATATAAATCTCAAAAGAGAAGCCATGGTACTGTAAATTTATATTATTTTCTATAACATAGATTTACTTTACCAAGACTATATTTATCCTAGTTGTTTATTTTCAGGAAGTAGGAAGTAGTGTTAGGATATTGATTTGGAAATCCAAGATGTAGAATAGGTCTAATAATGGAAGTCATGTTCTAATATAATATTATTTACTTTTCTCCTTGCCTGCTGCTCCTTTGCTTACTTGTTAATTATTGCAAATACACATACAATATAAAGTCATTGAGCAAGTTCACTTCTGGTGCGGGTGTGATTTTAGAAAAGGAAATAGGAAAGGGGAGAAGTGTGAAGTTTTCTTCTTCTCTTGGGGCTCCCCATAAAAGTTGGTATCATACAGCTTTTCAAGGACCTGGAGTGAGAGCACTTGTCAGGACTCTCGGTTATGAATGGTTTGGAATGATCGGATGACAGCAATGGGTACCGATTCCGACTAATGTTCCAGAATGTATCATGGCCAATGAGCAGCAGAACTCTATCAGATTTTGACAAGATTATAACACCCACGTTTATTCCATCGATAAGACCCAGAATTTACCAACATATTATGCAAGAGAACTCCTTGGGTCTTTCTCTTCCGGATCATCGCAAATAAATACCGTATTCTCATTTTCTGGGATGTTCATTGACCAAAGAGCAAAAGTGACATTAGGACTTGGCGCTTTTTGTATGGGAAACTTTGTTTTTTTTTTACTTCAATCGAATACGAATAATTTAGCTGCCGAAACATCGGTGTATGTAAATTTGGCATGGTTCTGAACTGGTATTTTTTGTATTCTTTTGGGTAACCTAACGGACAATTACCGGTACCGGTACTTGAGTCCCATTCGGGAGACGAGGGGCGAGCAGGTAGACCGACGCTGG
>NW_003299146.1:111268-206157 GCF_000151645.1 Tuber melanosporum | reverse complement strand
CTTTGAACTAAGAGGCACGATCCGGTACCGGTACTTGAAATCGGTGACTTTTGGTGTGTGGCGCGCTTATGCTGCCAGAGATTTTTGCTGATTGGTTCCCAGCTTGCTGAATTGTGCCCGAGTAGACTACGAGTACAGTACTCGTACAGGCACTGTGCAATTGGGGTTCCCCGCTTTGGAGGGGGGCGAAAAACAGAGCTTACTCAGACAGGCCCCTCTGAGATGGAAAAATAAAAAACGTCATATTATCATACCTCTCCAGAGGGGGCAGCCTCAACGACATAGCACTTGGTTCAATTAGACATGTCTTTACGGTACTAGTACTGAAGTGCCGGTGGTAGAAGTCAAATGCCATTTTCTCATTCAAATAGTTGATGCAAGTTTATCTTTTTCTCGCTCTGGGACTCAAGGTCGACCTGCAAGCGGGGTCTGTTGGTATCTGTTGGTGATCGAGAGCTATCCTCGCACCCTAGGTATAAATTACTAATTTGGTAAGCACATATGTATGCAACGCCGGAGCATTATAAGGCACCGCCCACTCTCTCTTTCAAGAGATTCCCTCAAACTGCCGGAGAAGTCAGATCCTCATTTCACAAGATCCCTCTCCATCTCTCCCAAAAGAAAGTAATTCGGGGGATAGACTAGCGCAGATGTCGTCAGGGAACTGGAAGGCCAGCGGTAATATCAACTCGTTCAACCTGTCGAACCACAACAATATTTTCAACCTCATTACAGAAATAGATGCCGAGGACCAACGAATCCTGCAGTGGCTATCGCCACTTGAACCGCAGCAACGGCACCAAGGCGTGAGAGTTGAGCGACTCGATGGCATAGGAAACTGGGTACTAGAAACCAGCGAGTTCAAGAGATGGAGTGATTTGGGAGATGGTTGTGTTGACCCAGTATTGTTTTGTTCCGGGAACCCAGGGGTGGGGAAAACCTATCTTAGGTAGGAAGGCCTGTTGCCGGGGGAAAGATGCAGGCGTCGCTGACGATAGCAAAATAATAGCTCCCTGGTGATTGATAGCCTATGCGATTGGGCTGGGGAGAAAGATGTTGCTGTTGTGGGACTGTACTGCGATTTCCTTGACCAGCAGGAACGGTCCACCACAAGCATGCTGGGAGCCATCCTTAAGCAACTTATTAGCAGAGGAGGAATCCCGGAGCATATACGGGAGGCTTTTCAGAAGGCCAAAAGAGAGTTTGGCGGCCGAGGTCTCCGACTTCCCGATCTGGTAGAAATTCTGACGAAGACTATTGCCTCGCTGCCATGGGTATTTATATGCATCGACGCTTTGGACGAATCCGCTCCAAAGCACCGGCGGGATTTCCTTGGGTCATTGCGAGAAGTCGTTCGGGTGTCACCAAACACACGAATATTCCTTACTGGGAGGCCGCATATCGATGATGAAATCGTGAGATGTTTCAGCAGGGTGGTTAGGATACCCGTTAGCCCTACCCAGGATGATATTAAGAGCTACCTAGAGATGAGGCTGGAAGATGACATCGATCCCAATGCGATGGACGACGAGTTGCGGGCGGATATCATGAAAGTCATTCCGGAGAAGATCTCAGAAATGTAAGCGAGAATACTAAGTACATTCCTAATACAAGTCTGAGTTATTATTCACTAACGGTAATATCTAGTTTCCTTCTCGTTTCTCTAAACATGGACGCAATCTTGGGCGAGATTACTCTCCATCAGAGAAGGAAAAAGCTTGACGAGATGATCACAGGGGAGGGTCTAGGTGATGCTTACGCCGCGACATTATCACGAGTGAAGGCGCAACAGAGAAGCAGATCTAGGCTCGGGATGGAAGTTCTAATGTGGGTATCACATTCGGAGCGGCCATTACATGTCGACGAGTTATGCCACGCCCTCGGGGTAGAAGAAGGATCTACCGACTTGAATATTCGGAATATTCCTGCGATAGAGACACTTCTAGCATGCACTCTTGGACTTGTCACTGTCGAGAAGTCCTCTTCCACTGTCCGGCTTGTCCACTACACTCTTCATGAGTACCTCTCGCATAATCAAGTCTTGTTTCTTAAGCCCCACTCGATGATTGCTGAGGTGTGTTTGACTTATCTCAACTTTCGGCACGTGGGGGACTTTTCCCCTACCCTCCGTTCGGTCCCACACACCACCCCTTTTGTCGAATATGCGTCTTGCTATTGGGGTACACACGCTAGACAGGAAACTACTGAAAGTGTGAAAAGGCTTGCGTTGAAGCTACTTGATGAATATGATAAGCATATATCTTCGAAGGTGTTGTTGTCGCATGGGATGCCCGTTTGGGACCAGCCTTTTGATCAGGAAGAGAGCCCTAAGGGGTTTACAGGGCTCCATGGCGCCGCATACCTTGGATGTGAGGAGATAACAGTTGCTTTATTGGAGATGAATAAATGGGATGTACAGGCGACTGATTTCAATGGTAACACACCAATCGCCTGGGCTGCTAGGATGGGGCATGAGGGGGTGGTGAGGATACTGCTGGAACGGAGCGATGTCAATCTCTACACAGCCGATCCTCTATATGGCCGAACGCCACTCTCGTGGGCTGCCCGGAATGGGCATGAGGGGGTGGTGAGAGCATTGCTAGAACGGAGCGACGTCAATCCCGACACAACAGATACCAAATATGGCCGAACACCGCTCTTGTGGGCTGCTGTGAATGGGCACGATGCTGTTGTGGGGGTACTGCTGGAGCGGAGCGACGTCAATCCTAACGCAGCCGATACCATGTATACCCGGACTCCGCTCTCGTGGGCTGCTGGGAATGGGTATGAGGGAGTTGTGAGGATGCTGCTCGAGCGGAGCGACGTCAATCCCAACGTGGCTGATACCAAACATGGCCGAACACCGCTCTCGTGGGCTGCTGAGAATGGGTACGAGGGGGTTGTGAGGGCACTGCTAGAACGGAGCGATATAAATCCCGACACAGCTGACGCCATGTATGGCCGAACGCCACTCTCGTGGGCTGCTGAGAATGGGCATGATGGAGTTGTGAGGGCGCTGTTGGGGCGGAGCGACGTTGAGCCCAACGCAGCCGACACCAGGTACGGCCAAACACCTCTTTCGTGGGCTGCTGAGCATGGGAACGAGGGGGTTGTCAGGCTGCTGCTGGAATGGAACAACACCAATCCCGACATAGCGGACACCCGGTATGGCCAGACACCGCTCTCGCGGGCTGCTGAGGGTGGGCATGAGGGGGTTGTGAGGATGCTGCTGGAACGGAGAGACGTCAATCTCAACACAGTCGACAACATATTTGGCCAAACGCCGCTCTCGTGGGCTGCCGAGGGTGGGCATGAGGGGGTGGTGAGGGTGCTTCTGGAACAGAACATCGATCCTAACATAGCCGACAACAAATATGGCCGAACACCGCTCGCGTGGGCTGTTGAGAATGGGCACGAGGGGGTGGTGAGGATCCTGCTGGAATGTGAGGGCGTTAATCCTAACACAGCTGATGCCCGGGGCCAATCACCGCTCTCACGGGCTACTGAGAATGGTTACGAGAGTGTTACAAAGCTGTTGCAGGAACGGACGAACTTGATTCCCAGATACATAACAAGCCCTCGATCAAGAGAGCTCTTCCCCGAGTCGTCCGAGATATCTGAACCCTCTCCCAAACGGGCCCGCAGGTTTTGATATCCGAGAGTGAAGCCCAATACTTGTCCCCCCATTCGCGAGACGTCCCCTCTCAGCGGGAGACGGGCTCGGCCAAACAAAACCCTAAGCCTTCCACAGACAGTTCTTCACATGCGGATTGACGAGCTACGTATGGCGCCGCAGATGTCAAGCCTTTGGAATCTCCGCTTGAATATCTCGTTTTTTTATTAGTTCTTTCGGATTATTCTGGCCCTTTTCGCATTTCCCGTGTTGTTTGGGTTTTGATTCATCAATTGTTGTATTCTAGGAATGGTAGATGGAAGCTTCATCGATACAGACACAAATTAGGTGTAGACACAGGGAAATGTCCATGGTGCGTGAACTATATAGTTTGGTCTGTTTTTCCTCTATCCCTCCCTTTTTTCCTTTTTTCTGCCACCCACCTTTGTAAGGCGTATTGTATGGTATGGTAAATATTTTCCTTATTGCTCTCAAACGCGCCACACCTTTTTACCCCTGTCACATTTTTTTTCGGAATCACAATCAACACACCGTAGCTCCACTGCCCTTCCTGCTCACCCATACTCGCGGGTTTCTGTAAGTCCCCGCTGCTCGGAAAGCGCTGCAAGAGCATCTGTATATATGTATCGGGAGTTCAATACAAGGAATCTTGATCCAGCTTCCCCAAAACAAGGTAGATTTTGGGGGGCTAGCTTGCAAGGCTTGGGCGAGAGAGACTTAGATATGGGACATTAGTATGATGAAGATTGTGCGCAGGAGGGCGCTACTAGGGAAGAACCCGAGTTTGGCCCGCAATATTCTCATCCGCAATGCAACGGGTTAATCATGTTCGAACCCTAGAAGATTCGAGTGATGGGGCGTGATGAATCTCTTCCGGCATGACCACTATTTATGGCGATGTCTATCTAACCTACACTACTTGGGCACTTGCTAACCCCAAGATCCTTATTCGAGTATATATTGTGGCACAAGTGTAAAGTTGTGTGGTGGATCCGCACGGGACTCCAGGTACTGAGCTATTCACTCGAGCTCAGGAGTATTGGTTGAAATGCGGTCCCCACTCCAATACCTGCTTTTTCTTTCTTTCTTTCCATGCATATGCGATATCTCAGTTTGGGAGAGTGGGTGTATTTCTAATCTCATGTGTGGTATTGGAGTATTCGCCTAAAATATAAGCCTTTTAAGTCGCCGGTGTTCGGCGTCCCCCAAGACTATTGGGATACTAGTACTTGCAGGCTGGCAGCTCGGCTAGATATGTTATCATCCTCAAAGTACGGTATCATATCCTTATAATATATAGCCTTTTTTCTTGACTTCTAGTGGACGCCCCCATGATCTTCGGCCCTAGAGTTTCTAGGTGATGATGTGGACCAGCAGGCTGCAGCGGCAATGTTGCCAACCTCCTCTGTTAATTAGTTTATTCTTACAAAATCGCATTCCGAGAATCCTGAAGGTGTTCACGGATAGGTTTTGGATGATTCTGTGAGTGCGTTTCCGTAGAAAGCCCAAATAGTCGGACCATACCAGAAGAGGCAACTCCAACGTCATACGTAGCACTTGGTTTGGTTATTTGAATTTTTCCTGTAGACTACTATACTAGTGTTGTGAGCGATAGGTACAAGTACAGTGCCGTACTCGCGCAGTAGAATTAAAGCTAGACACTCTCACAGGGTAGCGGTTAGCAGGCCAATGGTTTAAAATAATCTACGAGGTGTAAGAGATGCGGAAGCCGAGCGATCGAGTCGAATTTTCGCACAAGTTAGCTTATCGCAACCTACTTGTACAGTACCAACCTACATATCATTATCTCTCCACGTCCATCTATCTCTTGGCATACCACCGACTACACTTGAGTGCACTTACGATAGGAACTAAATACCGGTATTCCCACAAGTAATATGATGTCTCGGTGCGTACCCGATTCTACCCTGCCCGAGTATGATACGGCGATCAAATTCGTGGCCCCCCTCCCCCATTTTACACCCAAGATGGGTATTTTCACATGTAAAACATGAGACCATCGCCCTGCAAAAGATGGGGAATCTTTCTAGAGCCTTTGGGGCCATCTAGATATTATCACCCATAAGCGACAAGCTCTGTTAGTGAATGTCCATGGTGCGATGCTCGTAAAAATGATTGGGGGAAAAGGATAGCACTCCTGATTTTATATGAGTTTGCTGCACGAGGAATACCTCTCAACACTATTCAATCTGGACCCTAAGCTCTCAGTTATCATAATTTCTACCTAGAGAGTGTGGGGAATCACCTATGATACGCTGCTTAAAATCAGTGTGAAACGGTGGTGGGTGTGCCACCGATTGTTGCCAAGATTGCACTATGGTATTATATGTCACGCGCGACAGAGTGAGGTTGAACAAAGTTTACCGCTCAACCATTCGATGCTGGTTGGCCGTTTTTTCACTTTGTAGTTCAAGGCTGACACGCGAGCAAAATCCGTTCATGGACAGGCCTCCGTCCATCGTCCTTCGCACCCCAGGTATTGATTAGACAAGTGCATACGTGTGCAGCTCCGGATCCTTATAAGCTACAGCTCCCTCTCTCTTTGGCTTCTAGGAATTCCCTCCAACTCCTTGAGAAGTCAGATTCTCATTGCACACGATCCCTTTCTATTTGTCAAAGAAAAAAGAGGAATCTAGAAAATAGACAATAGCGTAGATGTCGTCAAGGAATCATGCGAGCGGTAATATCAACTCGTTCAACGTGTCGAACCAGAGCAATATCATCAACTTCATTACCGAGATAAGCGCTGGGATAGGCGCCGAGAGGAGACAAATTCTGCAGTGGCTGTCGCCAATTGAACCGCACAGACGGCACCAAGGCGTGCGAGTCGAGCGACTCGCTGGTGTGGGAAACTGGGTATTAGAATCTGACGAGTTCAGAAAATGGAGCGGTGTGGAGGATGGTTGTGTTGAGCCAGTGTTGTTCTGTTCCGGGAATCCAGGAGTAGGGAAAACATATCTCAGGTAGGAAGGGTTGTTGTCGGGGGAAAGGTGATGCGGATGTCACTGACAATAGGAAAATAATAGCTCCCTTGTCATTGATAGCCTATGCGATCGGGCTAGGGGGAAAGGTGTTGCTGTCATAGGATTATACTGCGATTTCCTTGCCCAGCGAGAACAGTCCGCCACAGGCATGCTGGGCGCTATGGTCAAGCAACTTGTCGGTAGAGGGAGGATCCCGAGGAGCATACGGAGGGCTTTTCGGAAGGCTAAAAAGGAGTTTGGCGGTCGAGGTCTCCTACTGCCCGATCTGGTAGAAATTCTGAAGAAGGCTATCAGATCGCTGCCGAGGGTATTTATATGCATTGATGCTTTGGACGAGTCCACTCCGGAGAACCGGCGGGATCTCCTTGGGTCACTGCGGGAAATAGTTCGCGCGTCACCAAACGCGCGAGTATTCCTTACCGGCAGGCCCCATATCGATGACGAGATCGTGAAATTTTTTGGCAAGGTTGTTGGCATACCCGTTAGCCCTACCCAGGATGATATCAAGAGTTACCTGGAGATGAGACTGGAAGGTGACACCGATCCCAATGCGATGGACGACCAATTACGGGCGGATATTATGCGTATCATTCCGGAGAAGATCTCAGAAATGTAAGCGAGAATATTAAGCGCATACCCAACACGAGTCTTAGTTATCACCCACTAACGGTAATATCTAGCTTCCTTCTCGTATCTCTAAACATGGACGCAATCTTGGATGAGGTTACCCTCCATCAGAGAAGGATTAAGCTTGACGAGATGACCACGGGGGAGGGTCTAGGTGATGCTTACGCCGCGACATTATCACGAGTGGGAGCGCAACAGGGGAGCAGATCAAAGCTCGGGACGGAGGTCCTAATGTGGGTATCACATTCGGAGCGGCCATTACATGTCGACGAGTTATGCCACGCCCTCGGGGTAGAAGAAGGATCTACCGACTTGAATATTCGGAATATTCCTGCGATAGAGACACTTCTAGCATGCACTCTTGGACTTGTCACCGTCGAGAAGTCCTCTTCCACTGTCCGGCTTGTCCACTACACTCTTCATGAGTACCTCTCGCATAATCAAGTCTTGTTTCTTAAGCCCCACTCGATGATTGCTGAGGTCTGTTTGACCTACCTTAACTTTCGGCACGTGAGGGATCTTCCGCCTACCCTTCGTTCGGTCCCGCCAACGATACCTCTGGTTGAATATGCATCTTGCTATTGGGGTGTACATGCTAGACGGGAAACCACTGAAAGTGTGAAAAGGCTTGCATTGAAACTACTCGATGGATACGATCAACACATATCTTCAAAGATGTTGCTATTGCGTGGGATGGGCGTTTGGGACCGGCCTTTCAATCGGGAACGGAGCCCTAAGGGATTTACAGGACTTCATGGTGCTGCATACCTCGGATGCGAGGAGATAATAGTTGCTTTATTGGAGATGGGTAAATGGGATATTCAGGCAACAGATTTCAATGGTAACACAGCAATCGCCTGGGCTGCTAGAAGGGGCCATGAGGGGGCGGTGAGGATATTGCTGGAACGGAGCGACGTCAATCCGGACACAGTTGATACCAAATATGGCCAAACGCCACTCTCGTGGGCGGCCAGGAATGGGCATGTGGGGGTCGTAAGAATGCTGCTAGAATGGGGCGATATAGATCCAAATACAGCCGACACTCACTATGGCCGCACGCCACTCTCATGGGCCGCTAGGAATGGGCGTGAAGGAGTCGTGAGGATTCTGCTGGAACGGAACGACATCGACCCCAACGCGGCTGACACCCTATATGGCCAAACACCGCTCTCACGGGCTGCTGAGAGCGGGCATGAGGGGGTGGTGAGGTTGCTTCTGGAACGGGACGGTGTTAATCCCAACACCCCTGATACCATGTATGGCCAAACTCCGCTCTCGTGGGCTGCCGAGAATGGGCACGAAGGGGTGGTGAGGGTGCTACTTGAATGGAACGACGTCGATCCCAACATACCCGACAAAAAGTATCGCCGAACACCGCTCTCGTGGGCCGCTAGGAATGGGCATGAGAGGGTCGTGAGGAGACTCCTAGAGCGGAACGACACCGATCCCGATACAGCTGACACCCCATATGGCCGAACACCGCTCTCGTGGGCCGCTAGGAATGGGCATGAAGGGGTGGTGAGGGTGCTGCTGGAACGGAACGACGTCGATCCCATAATAGCCGACGACAAATATGGCCGAATACGGCTCTCATGGGACGCTAGCGATGGGCGTGGGAGGGCCGTGAGAAAACTCCTGGGATGGAACGACGTCAATCCTTATACAGCCGACAACTAATATGTGACCGAGCCCTGATATTTTGAGCCGCCAGGAGCGGGAATGGGGGGTCGTGACCAGACTACTGGAGCGGGACAATGCCAATCCCGACATGTTGATATCATATATGGCCAAACATTGTTCTCGTGGGCTGCCGGGAATTGACATGCGGGGTTGTGAGGATACTGTTAGGGCGAAACGACAAGAATCCCAACACAGTCCAATATGGCTAAACAAAGTTCCCGCGGGCTGCCGGGAATGGATACGAGTGAAATTGCAAAGTTGTTGTAGGGGTGGGTAGGTTTGATTCCCAGATATCCACCAGGACTACTGTCAACGGAGCTCTCCTTTACTCAGCTGTCCGAACTTTCCGAGCCCTCTTCCAAAAGAACCCACCGATTTTGATATATAAGGATAGAGCTCGTTAACTCTCCTCCCGTCAGCTAGACACATTCTCCCAGCAAGGGAACAAACATGACGAAACAAAATTCTATGCTCACAACACCCAGTTTTTACATGCACATTGACAACTTACCGCAGATGCTAAATCATTGGATTGTTCGCTTGGAATGTCTCGTTATTTCATTGGTTCTTCTGTATTACTATATCCTCCTTAGTATTCTACGCTGCGGTATTGTTTGGGCTTTGTTTTATCTGTGACCGTCGTTGCTATCCTATACCTCCTTTCATTTATACACCCCCTTGCCTTCCACTTGTCATGCCCATTGGGTTAGGCTATTCTGTGTCTGTCTTGGACAACACCCGTGTTGTATTATAAGAGGGGTGGATGAAGGCTTCATAGATAGGGATATAAATTGGATAAAAGTACACATCATGTATGTGAGAGCGGGTGCCCCGCAGGAATCAACAGAGAAAGTTTTATCGTGCATGATCCACAGAGATTTGTCTATTTTATTCTTTTATCGTTACCTATCCTTCGCCACTCTCCTGTCACTGTGCTGCGAGGTAGACATGTCTGTATTATTACCAAATACATCGCGATCTCTCTGCTCCCGCTATCTTTTTTGGAGCTCACATTGCACGTTCACCACTAAATTACACCCCCCACCCCCACTCACCCTTCCCTGCGGGTTCGGTAATTCTCCGCTGCTCGGAAAACACCATGAGAACTCCTCTATATATGTCGGAAGCTCAGCAGAACGGGCGAGCTTAATGTTGGGGAATGGGATTGAGAACTCGCCCCAAAAACTCGTTGTCGTATCGGAAATTCTCGCCGCAGAAAATGCTGATTTAGTTAAGATTCCTCATAGCCGGTGGACTCTAGATGGTCAAATTTAGAGAACATGACAGGATTGTATCATGCAGGAGGGTGCTGCTGGGGAAGAGCAGATTCGGATCTAGGACACCCCTTATCCGCAAAACCATGGTTCAATCGTGTGGTTAATAACTCAAGTTTTGTTTCCCTTTCCTCCGCTGTATTATAGGCTGTGTTAGCCTTCCCTCACTCTTACACCCCCCCATCGGATTTTAAAGTGTTCTTTTATATGATACCGGCCCGGGTAGCCGTGTCTGGTGCGTTCACGGTGGGTTGCGGTGCCCTGTCGTACGGTATTGCACACTTACCGCTCTAACTCTACATACTGAGCGGTAGGTTGTGATTGGGGAAATTCTGAGAAGGGTTTAGTAATCACTTGCATTACCGCACCTTTTTCTTCAGCCGCCACACAATACAAGATGGAGTTGGCCATGAGCTGTGCATCTTCAATTGCGCTTAACGCTTCTAGAGCAGGTGGTTTAGAAAATCTTCCCACAGCCGCTAAGCATTGCCTCACCGGGCTAGCACAAGTCGGGTATGTTTCCTGGATCGCCGGCAATGGACCCCGCCGCCAGCGGTGTGAGAACCCTAGAACTGCGGGTGGAGAACAGGACGGAGCTTTGTTGCATGATTTCCCACCGACTTGAAGATACTTATAGTGAATAAGCATTTCATCTAGGTTGCAAATATGCAACAATTCAAATTGACTAATGGGATGCTCAACTGTAAGCTCTCACTCTCCCAAAAGTATGTACTGCATAGCTATGAGTTGCTCTAACTCAAGTGCACTCCATTAATGATCAATATTTTATAATCTGTAGGTATTTTTTCCACCTTCTTTACAATACAACATAGATTAGCTAACTTAAGAAGCCACCAAACTACCAGTAGCTGAACAGAAACAATTCTCAATTTATATGTAGATATGTTGCTCAAACTTGAAGCTGTGATTGAACCTGAAACCACCCCTGCCAGTGCTATACCACCTTCCCAGCTTCCTGCCTCTCTATAAAGTCTCTCTATATTCTGTCTTCTAACTCCTGTCCTAGAACTCTTTGACTCAATTCTACTAATTTCTCCTTTTCTACAGGTGAGCTCTTCCCATATTTCTCACTCTCCTTCTTCTTTGTAGTACAATCTCTAATAGTTTGGCAAGAAATGTAATGGATATTGGTGGCTTCTTGCTACATTGATCACCAGTATTCTCCCAAATATATATGTGAAATCAAATGATATTTGAAGAATATAAGGACTTGAACTTTCCGTCTTATGCTATAGCTTCTTTCAGGGTATCCAATTAATTTTAACTCTAGTTGACTCAATTGATGTTCATATATAGGCTTCACAGTTAGTCCCCAGCGGCGTTTAGAATATCAAATTAGTGCACTCTGAGTTACTTGATCTGTGTCGAGCCACTATATCCTCTTCTTTTTATGTCTTTCCCATTCAATCCTCCTATTTTTGTACCTCCTTTTCTATCGCCTTAACAGTGACTCATTCCATAGCATTTCAAGCATCATTGCCTTCTTCAGATCTTACTCTTTAATCGTATAGAGCAGCACAGTCCGCACTGGCACAGAAGCTCTATGAAATCTACATGGGAGTCCGTCGAAGGTCTCCCATCCCAGCTAAGTGCTATCCTTCGTATTCAGAGGCTTAATGACCAATGCTGGTCAGGAATACAGTCACCGTTTAAGTTTGATATTGTCTGTGCAAAAAAGTTTAATTTCAGCATCATAGATGGTCACTTGGTATCTTGACATTACGCCAACCCCCCGCAAGTGAGCCAAGCTCCCGATCCCCGATGGTGGATTTAACGAGTTTATACGGTGGGCTTGAGACCTCAAGCCATCCGAGCCTTATTGCCAACACGGGATAAGCTGATTTGAGTCTATGGTTAGGCCCGCCTCCAGCCGGCTCATGTCCAACACTATTGCGAATCACACTATAAGATGTCTTTTACCCGTACGTGATGTTTCATCGTGATATGAGACACAGAGAGTCGCCTCGGTACGTCAGGCAGCGCCCAAGAACGAGGGAGGGGCAATGGAAGTTAAGCAATAGTCTAACAGATACATTGGCCAAAATTTGGTGCTCTCTTTCAAATGACAGCTTAGCCCCGACGACGCTGGTAGGAAAGCTTCCGTAAGGCCTACCATACCAATGCGGCCGAGTCGAAGCAGGGCACTTTGCATAGGAACTGTCATCTTAGATGTCAGGCTTCACACTCGGCCGGGCGAGTACAGCATCCTCCGAACAAAACATTTGAAATACATATATATATTATATAAATATCACAAAGGGGATACAATACGCGGGTCTTCTCCGACCCGTCGCCCAACCGGGGAAGTTTTACTCCTGAGCCACTTGGGATCAATCTCAGGTCCCCTAGAGGTTTTCCCTCGACACCTCAAGTGAATTATGAAAAACCTGCACCATTCGTGTCCTATCTCGCACCCGCAGCCCAAGAACACCCACCTCCTCACAATATGGAGATCTCGCGGGAGGCTTTGTCTTGTGTGATATGATATCTTCATTCGGGTCGGGATATTTTCCAACCCTGTTTTTTCTCTTCTCCCTCCACCCTCCTAGTATTGACCTGTTCCGCTGTGCCTTTTGGGAGGGAGCCCCGATCTATATAGCCCTTCGGGCGCGGATTCAGGTTTAGGCTATGATACACGTTAGATTTTAGTCGAGCTTGTTGCGCTGGGGGGGTGTAGTAACGCTGGCCAGTATGATTGGTCGCCACACCCGGTACGGGCGCTCCCTACAAGCATAGGGTACCCAACGGTGAAAGCTAATGACTCGAAAACCTAATAAATTTCCAATGCCCCCCCGATCTGATACTCATGTATGTACCGCGAGTTGCCCTGCAAGAAGGGGTCCCATTATTCGTGTAGTCTCAGCTCACCTTTTCCCTTTGAACAATTTCCCCAGTTCCCAGGGATCGGCCCTTCTATGATATCACGGCCAGCAGGGATTGGACCGGCGAACCAAGTCCACGGAATCAATTGACACGAAACTGCCTACTCGCGGGGTCGAGTTGAAGTTGGTTGGAAACTTTGTATGGGAGCTGCTACATTACCTGTCCCATCCCCGACTCTGCTGCACGAGCAAAGAAAGGTATCATAGTTGGGATAATACACCGAGTTGATATCATAAATTTGTGCAATCATGTGTCATCACTCGGTACCACCATCTTTCTTCAAGGATCATACCTGTTCGTGCTGAGCTTTCTTCACCCAACTCGGATGCTGATTGTCGACGTCTCCCCTTCTGTTGGTTTTCGCGTTGGAGCCCTGACCAATAGACTGCCGGCGGTTCTTATCCTTTTTGCTCCCCTTGTTAATTCCCCGCTAACCTTCTCCCAGCGTTCCGCTTATCTCCAGCAGTCCTGATAGACGGCCCACAACACGCCGAACCTCTGACGTTAGCACCACGATATCCAGAATTGGCATTTGCTCCCTCGGGATCCCGGGGGGGTGGTGGGAGCGATTCAGGGGTACGGTATTTATTGGCTCCGTTTTTACTCTTCTTTCCCCCCGTCCCTTCTCCTAGTCTACCCAGAGGCGCTAGGTGAAGCCATCGATGAATCAATTCACATTACTAGCTTATCGTCCCTCTTGGTCTACCCCATACCCGGAGACTGCAAGTAGCAAATAATTTGCTATGATAGGAGTTTGTTGCCGATAATCGAGGTCAGGATGAGGGTTTGGGGAAACAACCAGACGGGCCCCAAGTGCTCGACTCTCCCAATTTAGGGGGGAATTACCCTCGAAATTCTCAAAGCCCCCAGAAATTTCTTAGTCCGGTAGTATTGAGTATTCGGTCCCTGAAGATAGTTGTTTTTAGTGTAAAACAGTCAATAGCCCGAGTTTCTGTCGTCCTACTTGTCAAGCAAGCAAGCAAGCAAGCAAGCAAGCAAACAAGCAAACAAGAAGGCCGCCAATTCTTCTCTGGGTGGTGTCAATCTATCACATTGAGAACTGGTGGAAAGCTAAAATCAAAATCAAAAACTAAAAATGCCGAATCCCATGCGAGTAGACAAAAAACCATATCAAACAAAAAGGAGAAGAGACTCCTGCGGCCTCTAACTAGAGAAGATAACCCGATATCAAATCCCCAACTTCTCCCTCCCAGCATCCAAAACACCCCACCCCGCTCCAACACCTTTCGCAACCACCATGATCCCAGTGCCCACAAAATCCCCGGTAACCCTCTCTCCGACTTTTAGACCAACCCTCATTCCCGCGACTACCCCATTCCCCTGCTCGCAACTAGATTCTTCCCTATAAACCTTCACAAGGTGTTCAGCACCGCCACGAATTCTGCTTGGAGATCGCTTGATTTCCGCCTTCAACCGGTTACCGCCGTCAACAATGTGCTCTTTCGTGTGTGCTCCCTGGTCCTTGGATGGAATGAAAACGTGCCGGCGGGTATGCGAGACTACCGTTTGAAAGAGTTCAAACGTTTTTTCGAATTCCGGTTTTGGCCGAGCAGTGACGTCGGGCGGCTCTGTGGGGGCTTCGCTGTACCACTCCGGCGCGGCAGAGTCGAGGGACTCGGATATCCTGCCGTTTATCGCTTCCAAGTATGGGTTCGTCAAGTTTGCCAATGGCGGAGAGACGTTTTCCTTGTAAATCCTTGACACATTCTCCCGGAAATTCTTGCAAGCCTCGGCGATTGCGGAGCGTGTGCTATCGGTATAGACCTTCGCTGCGGTGCTCAGAGCAGATATAGGGTTGATAACAGCTTTCTCAATAATCCGTTTTGGTGGGTTGGTGAGGTTAGAAAGCGGCATGGACGGGAGAGACGGGAAGGTTTGATCGACTTGGGCAAGCAGTGAGTCCGCAATGATGTCTGTTTTTGAAAGAATCTTTGTGGGTACAAGCGAGGCTGCGAGGTTGGCCCCGCTGGCTATGGTGGTTGTGAGGGCGTTGGGAACGTAGTCCTCGATAAGGCCACCAACATCCTGTGTCAGTTGATATCGCCGCAAATGTGCAATTGTGCCCGTAGAGCGGGTGTAAGCTGGAGCAGGCTTTTCGTGCCCAGGTGACGGTGGAGGGGAGGGTTCTGCATGCGGTGCCATCAGAATTCGAAGATCGGGTTCTGAGTCGATGCTGACGGGAATTGTGTCCCGCTTTCTCGAGGAAGACACTATGACAAGATCAAAGGAGGAGAAGAAAAGTGGGAACGATAAGAGGTGGGTGGGCGACTGTTTTGAAGGAGGCCGTCTTCGGGAGTGGGGGGAAAGCGGTGGGGGGCGCTCTGATGCCAGTGCTAATGATGTCACAAAGGACAACGGTCTGAATGAGCTAGCGGTGATGAAGCTCTTAGGTGCCCGGTACGGCAATGTGCTAGACTACTAGTAGTGCTGGGGTAAAGGGCAAAGGACTGAGTATCGTACAGTAAACTCAGACCCTCAGAAGAATCAAAAGAAGAGGGGGAATTCATGGCCATGATAAAGGGAAACATGACGTTTTTCTCCCACATGTGAGAGCAGGAAGGGAGAGCAGGAATGATTGGTCAATCCTCCCTCGCTTCGTTGACATGTGATTCTTGTAAAATGGTTGGCTCCCACTTTACTTGGAACGGTGAGCCCCCGGATAAAGCAGACAAAAAAGCCCACGCCAGATAGACTACTCGCACGGTCGAGTTGAAGCTAGACACTTTGTATCAAATCTTAGGGCGCGTCCGGTTGCCAAGGTGTTTTGAAACCTTGATAATGGGAAAATGAGAGTTGCATTGAGAAACTACAATAATGGTAAGTTGACAGTTTGGACTCATGTAACATCACAATGGCATGTCTGGTCACCCTCAATAAAATGCCAAGAAATAACAAGAATTGAGGTTCTATGAATGTGTATATAGCTGGAATATACGCAAGGATATTTTATTTTATTGTACAATATATAACCAATAAATACCATTCTACCATCATCATCTCAGTCATATTTTTTATTTCTTTCTTTATCACATATTTACTATTGTTAATACCAAAAACCATGTTGAAATTGAAGTAGTCTGATAGGATGACACAGGCACTGTTCAAAGTACTGCTTGAGCAAGCGTTACAGGGAGAGAAGGTAGAGAATGAATTTAAAAAGAAGACATGGGCTGCAGCACGAGTTTCATTAAGAAATACTCATGATATTGACTTGGAAGCTACACAGTTGAAGTTGAAGTAGGCAAATGTAAATTAATTATATTATATTATTCTAATAGTATAAAAGATAACAATATAAAAGAATATAACTAATTATTTTTAATATACATAGTTAAAGAAATATTACGAGATATTTACAACACTGTAAAACAATTCCGGATTTGAATGGGATAGTGAAAATGAGATACCTACTACTCTTAATAATGTATGAAATACATACATCAAAGCGCATCCCACAGTCGAGAAGTTTTGATATCATGGACTTATACACTTTACCATGTTAGAACAACTATGTGAAAATATGTTAGCAACACAAGAATACGCACTTACCTCAAATCTGACTCTTATGAGTACTACAGGTACTCAATGCCAAAGATCTATAATTAGTGAGACTGCTTATGGAGAAAGTAGGAAAGGAGAAGATATAGGAATAGGTAGGCAGTCAGAAGAAGGAAAATGAGTAGATGGAGGCAAGGGAGAAGAAATTGGTAGCTTACAGGAAGGTGGTCCTAGGGTAAAGGAAAGAGTTAAGTATGGAGTGGTAGAAAGTATGCAGGAGGAAAAATATATGGAAGGAGATTTGGGTAGTGGAACAAAGAAATACAGTTTAAAGATAGTCAGTCAGGATGAGGACTAATATGGAGAAGTACAGAAGGGAGACTGGGAGGGAGGTTTTACAGGAGCCAGGTGTACATATGGAGGAGAGATAGGACTTGGGTCAGGAGCAGGTGATATGATATTGGAAAAAGAAGGATATAGTAAGAAGAAAAGAGTAGAAACAGAAAAGAAAATGGGGGAAAAGAAGAAAAAGAAGGAAAGATCAAAGAATAGTAGAAAGGTCAAGAAGATTGGAGAAGGCAGAGAGGAGGAGAATGAGGAGGGTAAAGAAGAAATAGAAGGTCAAGGAAGGAAAAGGTATGAAAAAGGATAACAGCCAGCCTCAAAGACAGATTGAAAGTCATTAAGAAAAGCAATTGCACAAGTTCTCAATTGAATTGGTACTACCACCTGGTCTATACAGCATTCTAAGACCGAAATAGCAGTTGAGAAATTGCAAGATATTTGTGGATCTGTACTTTCTACAGAGGATTTAGTAAAGACATTTCAGTTGATGGAAAATGAGGTTAAAGCATCAATTTTTATTACAATACATAATGGTAATGCACTAGATATGTGGCTTGCTAATAGTTTAAATCAAATGTAATTTATGAAATTTTATATTAAAAAAAGTACTTGATTCAATTAATATAATTAATGTAGTTGACCTATATTCTTTAAGCTAAACTATCACGAAATTCCTTCATTTCTGCATCATCCTTTATTGTATCTTCTTCATGGTAAATCCTATCTTCCTTACTAATCTCTCTCCTATCCTGCCTTTTTTTGAAATGTTTAATGCTATGATCTTACTGCTCAACTAAATCTCCCTACTATTTACTCTCTTTTCTTCCATTCTGACTCATGATAAAATTATGGAAAGCACTAAGTGCTAACAGTAATTTTACCTGCGTACTATATAGGTACTTGTTCAATGAATATAAGATTAAAAATCTTTTTTTTTTAAAACTCCAAGAAATCTTTAGATACAATTTTATGCTTGTGCATAACATAGGTTAAATAGTTTTTTATTTTATAGTCTTGTAACTCTTAAATAGTTTATATTTTAAATAAATTAGCAATTATTTATTATATAAAATGATGTACATAAAGAAAAGAAAATTAAATTGACTGACTATAACTTTGTACTAGTTTGTTCACATAAATGGTATCTAATGCCTCAATAAGGTGTTAAGAATCTCTTTTTCAAAGTATAACCTGCATCAATAAGGAAGTATTTTCCCTCTGGAACTTGTAGTCCATTTTGAATAGCCTACTGAAGTACTCATCCATTGTGGGTTAATGCTTTCTATCCTGAAACTATATTTGAAAAATAATGTCAGAATGTACAAAACCCAAGAACATTTTGAGTAATTGTATCTTTGTAGTTTCAAAAGCAGACAACATCTTCTGCGGAAATCTTCGCTGAAATATGTGTTCCATCTGCAGTACTGATAGTATCTTTAAAATATGGATATAGGATTCTTGGCTTTTCTAGTATTTCTGGAGCAATAATATTTGGATTTGACAGCTAGACATTCTCTTTTAATAGTTTAATCAAACTATCAAGAACTTGATCGAAGTATCTGGTGCAATTTTATTTTAGTTTTTATTATTACTTAATTTATATATATATCTAGATATATATTAAATACATAATATTGTACTGGTGTACTTACTTTGTTACTGTAAAACCACTTATTTGAAATCTTTCTTGTACCTCACAATTGGTACAATTATGACCCACAATAGCGAGAAAAAGTGCTTCCTGCTCCCCAACAGTAACCTTCCTCCCCACTTCCAATTACCCAGACTGCCTCATCCAGTCGCATAGCTCACCGAAGGTTGCTTTCAGCATTCAATGTACCTCCAGAATACATTACTCTTTTGAAG
Organism: Tuber melanosporum; assembly: GCF_000151645.1. Lineage (NCBI taxonomy): Eukaryota > Fungi > Ascomycota > Pezizomycetes > Pezizales > Tuberaceae > Tuber > Tuber melanosporum. Next base: position 187,303 of record NW_003299146.1, on the reverse strand, counting down.
TATGAAGTTCATCAATGTAAGTATCCCCACTTAATTGACTTGTATGATAAGCTCTCTTATCAAAATAAAGACAACTATAGGCTCCAACAATAAGTCCTAGTTGACATAACTAGACTCTAGACAATAGATAAAGAGATGGGTTTTAGGAAGACATTGGAGGTGTTTAGGTATGGAGATTGTACAGGTATGGTATGTGGAGTTCAATGGACATAATGGATGGATTAGGACTCAGCGATATTGTAGGAGTGATGTTGTAGGTTTGGAAAATACTGGTCAGACTAGTATTTCAGAAACCTTCATTTTGACATCATTATTACATCCTCATTATTGAGCTCTGGTGTCAACCAGACATGTCACTCCAAAAATAAAATAGAGGTTTGGTGTGGCAACCAGACACGCCCTTAGATTATTTGATACAAAGTGTCTGGCTTCAACTCGGCCACAGGAGCACTCGAGGACCGGTACTGTACTCTAGTAAGGCTCTCAATTAGAACCCCCGCATAGACTACCATACCGGTACGAGTACGGTACTCCAGTAGAACACGAGCCGACTGCATGATTGAAATTTATTGGAGGTGAACCAAGATAGATTCCCATTAGCCAATAATAAAGTATTCAACCCACAACCAAACACAAGGATGTGCTGGTCAACATTCGGCCTGGCCGTATCGTGACTCTGGCAGAAGCTCCTTGACCCCCGGGAAAACAGATTCGACAACGACCAGCCAACCCTTTAATAGCTTGTGTTAATTTTTCCAGGGGGGGTGCCCGTAGACTCTAATTCGTTCGGTTGATGCTTGCGGTGTGGCTTGCTCTGATCAGGGATGTTGTCTCCCTCCATCCGCTACTCGTAAACATCGGTACCCTCGATCCCCGGCACCTCGTTACAGTACGAGTAGTCTAGCTGCACAGAAGCCCACCTAGATATGTCAACAAAACACTTGATAAGAATTCCCGAGTAGATTTCCCATTGCACAGACGCAAATCTTGAGCATGAATCCACATATAAGTTTTAAACCCCTCACAATACAGAAGCTAGGAGCTAATGTGTTTGACCGAATCGCCCAACATTACGAGAGCAAAATACCGCACATGAAGTAGGAATATTCGCCACAACCTTATTCTGTGTGTGGCATTACCGTACTCAGAAGAAGTCCTTTAGCTCAATATTGTACTCCAATAGATAGGACATATGGACGCCACAGATTGCAGTTATCGTCTTGGTGGCACAGGATTCTGAGACCCTGCCAAGGTCAAGGTGGTTGAAGATGTTCTGCGAAGTCTCTGACCGGCATTAGAAAGCGTTAACAGTGGATATAGGAGGATTGTTATCAAGAGCACTTACAAACTTTGGCACAACCTATGCCAGTCTGTACCACACGGAGGAGCGGAGGAGCCTGTAAGGGGGCAATATCGAACCTAACAACCCGAAAATAACTTCCAAAGACCACCATTCATTGTTCTGAGAGTATGATATCGAGAACTCCATTAGAATTAAGCCACACGTGATTGCGTTCCAAAACAAATTCACACTAGACCATTCTCAAACTCCCCCATCCCAAGACGACCCCCGGTTCACCAACATACTACTCGAGTATGGGATATAAGTAACTTAGTGACATCACTCTAGGTAGAAAACCAACCTTCATAAAATCAACGCCCCCCGTTTAGAGCATACAAACACCAGTATGCAAAGCACAATAAAAGTCGGTGAGGGGAACGAGAAAATCGCGGCATATCTGAAAACACTTTCGCATACGTTATTTTGGCAATCCAGGCGACATTGCCTTGTGGTTTCAACGCAATATGGATTTGGAGATCTATGCTTCCCATAATGGTTAGACCAGTACTGTATATGAAAGCCCTGCAGAACTTTTGATTATATAAAGCAAGCCCAGAGGATAATACCATACCCCAATACAAAAAGTCTGGTGTCTACCGACAGTCACCAGAGAAGAATCCCAAGGGAAAAGCGGTTGAAGCCTATCAGGACAAAAAATGAGAAGCCGGCTCAGGGCACCAGGGCTGGTACATGTGTCGGAAATAGCGGATCGGTTGCGACATCAACTGTTCCAATTGGGGCAGAGCTTAAAGTCATAGCTCCATCTTAGTTTGCCAGAACCAAACGCGGAAAAATGGTGGAAGAGACAAAGAGTGGATACAATCCATTAGTTGAGGGTATCTACCATCCCAAGCTGAAGTGTACGAGAAGAATCCAAATGACACAACGGGGCGTAAGCTATCGGAGAGCTTTATGGAAGGAGGGAACATCAAGAGATGAAGTGCCTGTATTAACTTGCATAGAGATCTTTGGCATGGTATACGTAAGAAAGTAGGACTGCCAATCCCGCAAGCTCAACTCAATACCAACTCTACCTCTACCCTCGAAGAGCCCAAGCAAAGGCATATCATTATTAGACCACGGATCTCGGATTGTAAGCATATATCGCCATATACCCACGACCTTAACTATCAGGTTCCTACATGCATCTGTTTAACCCCCTAGAAGTTAGAAGAATATTAGTGCCACCCACCGACCAGCGCAAGCACCCTGGCAAGGAAGGATATGGCATCCTCTTTTTATATTCACTGCGAACTTGCCATATCACATCAAACCATCTGTTGCCCATTGTGAGGTTTCAGTAAACTTAGGTCAATGATATTTTATCAACCTACACATACCTTTCCGGAGACCACACAGCAGTGTGCCGTATCCCACAGCCCGCCAGGTTGCCGCGCCCAAGAGATCCCGTTGAGAAAATAACGGGATCAGGAAAGTATCCCTCCCTAAATAGAAATGAATTACTAAGGTTTTAAACTGGGTCCTGCTCCGCTGCCATAGATGAAAAAAATGTACTATCGTAGAGCACTTCTGGCAAATTAGGTTCTCGACTCTCTTTCTTCCATGAAAAGATTGATACCAGATACCGGGCGTCCCTCCGTGTTCGGTGTGGTCGGCGATACCCGCCCGCAATGCCGGATCCGTCCCATCGGGGATTTGACATCATGATATTGTTCCATTAGTATGGTTCGTGCAATCCAAAACGTGCACCATTCAACAACTCGTCAATTGATTATATCTCACTATCAATATCTGTAATTACCTCAAAAAAAACCACTACGTTCTTCTCTTTAGTATTCCCAATAGCCTAGTGGTTTTTTTGAAGCGATATTTTATCTTAGTGGAGGGGTATAATCATTTAAAAATGCTAATTGCTGGTGTATCATACTTTTTGGGCTGCACGAACCATATTCTGTTACGGTGAGCCTTTTGCTATCATACCAATTTTCCAACATCTCTGCCCAGGCTTACGAGTGACAATGGGTGAGCTGCATTTGCACAGCACCCGCAGTGCAGGACTGCACCGGCATCAGCACTGAATAATTGTGGATCCAGGATCACTCGAGTAGAGAGACATTGCGATAATATCCATCTTGTATTACCTCAACGCGCTATTTACGTCGTTTCTGGCCCGGTATTAACCTGTAGATTGCGGGGACTATAGATTGTAAAATGGGAGAAACACCCTCCTCAAAGCAATTATGTATCGAAGTCGAAAACACTGAAGCATGAAAGAATAAAACTAAGCTTAATTCACCCCAAAAGTGATAAAACAGGTGCAAATCTTGTACAAAACACCCGTTGGCTATAAAAACAGGAGGTTAAAAAAACAAATCCTAGCCCAAAAAGCCACTCAAATAACTAATCATAACCAAACCCATCTCCATATTTCTCCGCAGCACGATTGCTGTCAGCCTCCGACCCTCCCCGTAGTAACCCTTCCAACACTTCATTCTCCTTTCGAAGCCTATCCACCCTCTCCCGTGCAGCCCAAACCTGCATCTTGAGTGCCGCCCTCTTCTCCTGCCGCGGCTTCGAGGCCGCCTCGGGGTGAGGATGCGGTGGGGTCTCCGCAAGCGCTACTCTTCCACTGTCCCTCCCCTCTAGAGACCCCATGGGCCGTGCTTTGCCTGGTCTCTTCCTGCGTCTGCGAAGTATCATCTTTAGCAGATCCTCCTCCACCCCTTCCTCCGTCTCCTCCTCCGGCGCTCCCGCCGAAGGGCCCGCCGCGACAACACCCTTACCGGGCGGCTTCGGGAATAAATTCCGGAGGGCCTTCGCAGCATCGCACTCGCATCCAGCCGGCGCGCCAGTAGGGAGCAACATCGACTCCGCTCGATTATTCCAAACCATCTGAATGAGCGCATTGATAACGAGATCCTTCTGACTTTCCCCTGCATTCTCCCCCTCCTCCTCCTCATCCGTCTGCGTCACCGCTTCTATCATCCGCGGAACGAGCCGCTCCCGCATTTGAAACCTCGCGACGGTCCGGTCAAGTGCGTGTTTCTCCTTCGTTACGCGCGCAAGGTCGACATCGATGCTGCGACATCGCGCATCTAGTTCGCAGACCCGGCTTTTCCACCAGGCCGCCGAGCGCTTTTCTTCGTCAAGTTGGGATTGGAGCGCCGCGATTGTGGATTCTAAGTGGCGGTGCGACTCCAAGAGTGATTGGTACGAGGGTATTGGTTTACCGGATGATTGCGGTGGAGAGGAAGCTAGTGAGAGGGCGGAGAGGTACTGAGTTGGTGAGGTTGTCATTGCGGCGGCCACGGAAGATGTGGGGGGAGATTGAACGATGGAGGATCGTTCGGGATTTGGTGTTGTCTTTGTTCAGAGTGTTGGCTCTGCCAAGACGTCATAGAGTGGCACCGCACCCGCACCCGCACCCGGACAATCGCTTGCTGTCGCCCGACAAAGATTTTTCCCCATAGCGCATGTGTGAGGATCAAGACTTCTCGGAAGAACCGCTGTGCAAGGAGTAATGAAAGGATCTTTAGGGAGAGCGTCCCTCGAGAACTGGATGGAGACAGCCGTCAGTCGTAGGCTCGTAGCACCATAGGGGCCTGAAGATACCTCGTTGAGCCTCATCCCAGTTTTGATGAATGCACGAGTGCAGCTTCTGTTTGTTGTTATCGTAGATTCCGTAACGTAGAAACAGTTGTGCATTTCGCCCCACCATCAACCTTGGAAAAGGCGAAGAGAAAGCAATAGGAGACTCAATAATGTCAAATTTTATGCGAAGAATCCCGTCTAGAACCCCAGTCATGGCTTTAGCATTAAACTTACTCCAAACCCGGCAACACCTCTTGGACCTAACATCGGATACAGCAACTCGAGCTCCACAATCTAAACTCATTTCTATCGCTTGATTCCAACACTACTATATCTATTTGCGGCTAATACAAACAAACACTGATCCTCACCTCTCTACCCCCCAAGTCCCACTCCACCCCCACTAAGAGGAGTTTCGCTTTCCTCTTCCTCTACCGCTTCACCCCCAAAATTCTTCACAACGCCTCCCAATATATCACCAGCACCGAAATCAACCCTAAGCCTCCTCCCTTTACTTCCCTCCGAGAAAAACAAACCCTCCCCTCTGACCCCTCCCAAACTCACGATCCCAACACCCTTCCCAGCATCATGCGAAGCCTTAACGAGCCTATAAGCAGAATACGTAGCCAAACTGGTCCCAACGACAAGTATGCCCCCACATTTATCTACCATTTCTTCCGCTTTAGTCTTGGCCTCCAGTAATATAGATTCCCCAAAGAACGTCACAGAGGGTTTCAACACTCCATTCGTAGCCGACCCCCCGTTAGGCCTGTGTGATCCTTGTTCGTCAACTAGGACCTTGATATCATTCGAATTGAGACACTTTGGGCAAGGTGGGTAGCGGAATTTCGTATATGGTGCCCCGAGGATGTCCACGTCACCGTCGGGGTTCGTCTTTATGCTTTGCCCCCGGCGATGACCATTGCCGAACATTCCAGCTTCTGTAGCAATGTGTAGAAATTCCGCCCATTTGGGGTTTAACTCTGCGAGGGTTTTCTGAAATTCAACGCGCGGGTATGGGGAGCGGCAGGTTAGACAGATGAGTGTTTGGAGAGTGCCATGTAGTTCCGTAGTTCGCAAGTGGGGGTGACAGGTGTGGTGGAGGGAATCAACGTCTAACTTACGGCTCTTCCATCAGAACGACACCGGGACAAGAATCGCACGAGTGGACAGAATGAGGACTTTGAGTGATTACGTGATTCAGCACCCCCAGCTTTCCTAGTATCGAAATCGACCTGTGCACTCTATTCGGCTGGGCTTTTTCCATTGTCGGCCACCCGAGGAAACTTCGCGTCCAGTATCTGTTCATACACGGCTCAATCCGTAAGCTATGTTCAGGGTGGCTCTGGGGAAGTGAGCGGGTGGGGGCAATCGAATATATTTCCGCACCGTTTCCGGGCTTCATGATTCCCCGCAAATTCCTCATAGAATATTGGCCGGTAAGTCCGGTTCAGTCTGTAGGTTCCCTTCTCGCCACGGTAGTCTGCCAGGCCGCTCTCGACAGAAATACCAGCGCCCGTAAGGATGACGACGTCGCGCGACTCCAGAAAGTTGGTCACTGCATCGATTGCTGCGGAGAGTGTCGTGGCGTTTTTGGGGTGAATTGGGGGCGGTGGGAATGGCAGGACGTATGGAATTCGAGGGGTTACCATGGGAGAAAGGGATATATTTCACTATTGCGAGTCTCATGGGAGACCTTATTGGTGATAGGAGAGGCGTTGAGTCATTACAAGGTGAAGTCGACCTATTTGGCACAGGAACTACAGTATGATCCAAAGTCATATCATGCCGGGTAAGTTCAAACAGAGCCTCACGGCTTAGCATGGCAATCAATCGATATCGCCCAACATCACTCCATAGGTCACGACGGGCATTCTAGACACTGTCATGTTTTTATTGCGAAGGTGCTGTACTCGTGCACAAATACCCTGGCCGGAATAAATTGACCATTACCCGGAGTCACGGTCAGGCTCCGGCGACAATTCGGGGCGCCCACCCGTGCCATCCCAGACCCCCATATCCAAACCACCCTGTCCATCCCGTCCATCAGCCCCAGTAGTAGCCGGCCCACCATGAGAACGCACGGGAACCTCTACAATTCTAATCTCCTCATCCAAGTGAAAGATTCGCCCCAGCCCGGTCCCCAGAATTGTACAGCAATGACCAGGAGAAACAGATAAAACACATGACAGTGATTTGAATCCAGAAGCATATACCGACGCCGATTTGGGCGACCCAGTCAGGGGCATAGAGCTGACTTGTAAACACCATTGTAGCGCGGAGGAAGCCAAGGATAGCGCCAGAGGCGGTGGCGTGGGACGGAAAGTAATATAGGATACAGGCTGTTTGAAGAACGCAAGTATCGGGCCCCCCCCTCAGAGTTGGGTGAACTGGTATCGTACGAAGTACGAGTGCAACAAAGTTACGAGTAATTTATAGTTGCGACAGATGTAGACTATGTGAGGGCTCAGCGAGGTGCGGCAAAGCTCCGCAATTTAGAACTGGTTGGTTAGAACTGGTTAGTGAAGAGAGTCAGATCATTGTACGAGTATCATAGTAAAAGTGTGGGAACCCTTCCTCGGGTAACCCGCCCAAATACATTTCCTCTCCATATTGCCACTTTCTTTCCATACTAAAAACATGTCAGCCAAGGACGGTGAAGCCCCCATGCAACTGCAAAAATAGATGACTATCGAAATGGCCACTACTGGTACAGTACCCAGTCTAACAACTGCAGCCCAAATAGTAGGAGCAGTACCAACAACGGATACATCTTCTATCTACAAGGAAGGAAGAAACGAAAAGAGGAAGCCCACTAGGTAAAAGCTAACAGAGCAGGAGGAACCAGCAGTTATGGAGTGCCGTTACTAGTATGATACTTCCAATACCAAATAAGATTTCCACAGATGACCGCAGGGTGGCTCCGGTATGACAGGTTGCTGAAGGGTTGATCAGTGCACCCGGCAGAGCTCTGGAGATCCACTTCTTGGTCACATAACCTCCCCCCGGTTTTCAGATACTTATTGCCGGTGCTGCAAAGAGGGCGGGAGTCGAGTTGAACCGCGAGATCGTGAGGTGGAACCCTTCCTATCATAACAGAAACAGAAAACTATATTTGAAGGTATGATAGTAAGTAGTGAGAAGCAAAAGAAAACCACAAAACTATAGCCAAAGGAAGTATGATAAATTACTAGTACAGTGGAGGCGAATAAACCACCAAGCACTCAATCAAAACGTTTCGTCCGACTTGGGTTTTTACACCAAACCCGGCAAAAAAAAAATAAATAGAAATTTCGGAGAGATAACCCCCATCACTAACCCCGTTGGAAACGATTTGGAATCTTGATATTAGCTAGGAAATCACTTCTGACCCATCCCCATAGAAGGCACAGATAAAATAAAAGTTCAGGATCAAGTTTGCAACCTACAGTTCGTGTCGCCTAGTGTGACAGAGACTTCAAATTTTGTAACATATGGGGCACCATAGAAAAAGCTAAGCTGAGTTATTATGCTGCAACAATAAACCTTGCACTCGGCACACGTTCTCTACATGTCATTATAATTTTTTAGAGTTCTGTAAAAGTATTATATGCTATTCACGGGTTTTATAACTTGGCATGGGATTTTGGTAGGCTCTCCTAGGCATTGATGTCGTCTGGGTGGGGGGTGGCTTTGATTGCATCACAAGAAGGCGATCGGAGTTGGTGTATGCACAATCAAGTATGACAGGACATTTCTGCACCATTCTGCTGATGTGCCAAACACGATAAAGGCTAGAATTACCCCTTTTTCTCGGATTGCTCATAGTATTTCCAGTGTTCCCCAGAAACGGGAAGCATGCTGGGTTCCGATTTGCCGATAAAGTGGAGAGGATTATTGCTTGCGCCGGATCGCGGAAACTTCCAGAATTTCCCTAACCTCTGAGCCATAAACATTTCCTATGATACTGTATGACACCATTTTTGCTTACTAAGACTTTAACGAGCCTCCCACTTGCCCCCCAACTCCCCATGTTCGATCATTGAAGGCCTTCCTTCCAACATTATCATACCTATTGCCGAATTCGAGTTCGAACACGGGTGGCAGGGCAAACTCAATCTTCGGGCAACCTTAATCAAGCGAGTGACGAAAAGTGATGGAGGCCTGATAAAAATAAAAATAAAAAAAAGTGTCCTATTTCCTTCCCCCCCTAGATTCGGAATTCGGGTGCTTTCGAACATAAGTTACCCCCCCCTATCGCCCCGATCATAAAAACTCCACACTTTACTCATACTTACCACGGTGTCCAATTCCCCCACGAATTTATATTATATTCGCATGATATTAAACCCTCGAAAGTGAAGATATCAGGCCCATCCGCATCTCGGAAGTTCCCTATTGGAAGGCAGGAGTCCTAAATCAATTGCGTTTCGGTGAAAAAAAGAAAAATTAACTCGCCGGTTATTCGGAAGTCGACCAATCACGGCATTGGATCCCCTAGCGCGTTGGTTCGATTCGAAAAAATTCCGCAGCAGCAATGGACTCGACCGCAGCGGATACTCGCCTTCGAACGCAACGTGAGTACGACAGATATCGCGAGATGCCTAAACATGTGGCTGTAACATCAACTCCGGAGAAAGACCACCTCCCCCATCGAAGTGTCCGAGAGTCTATATAAACACGGAGGAGAACTCCCCCCTTCTTGAATCCCCAGACTCACCAAGAGTTTCCGTTACAGAACGTATAAATGCCCAAACTCCTCCCTCCAGCACGAACGCTTCCACGAAATTCCGACGCTCAGGAGTCTTTCAATTGTAAACGGGTGGAGCAAGGGGAGAGGGACATTCCCGTATCACGCGCACTTTGTTGTCGTGATGACGAGAGATATGTCTTTTTTCTTTCCTTCCTCGGGCTTGTTTGTCCTTGCAAGGCTTTTAAACGTCGGGACGTCGTGGAAGCTTTTCATGCGAACTCGCAAACGTGGTCTTTATGGGGTGAGTGTGGGACGGGGGTGAGATGGGAGCAGTGATCTGGTTTGGGTAGCGTGGAAATAGGCGTTTTTTTAGTAATTTCTCGGTCGTAGTGGTGTAAAGTGATCTGCCTTCGTTTGCTCCCGTTTCTCACCTGTCCTGTAAAGACTACTTGAGTGTGCGAGCGAGGGGTGGAGTACCGTCCCCGAACGGTACTCCACCCCACGTCGCAGGGGGTTAGGGTGAGCGTGGCTGACATGAGTTGCTGAAAGTTCTGTCGGCCACGCTTACCGGTATGATACCATGCCTCCCTATGCCCGTGTTATGGGCCGGGCATGTATGAAAGGTAGACACTCATTTGTTGGAACTTAGATATATGATCCAACTGGAGGGTGGGTAATAATACATCAGCAGGGCAGAATATAGCTCTAGAACACACACGGTTATCGTCGTTAGAATAACAACAGGAAATGGGATGGCAGCGAAAAGGCTGACTGGTAAAAACAAACAACAAGACCGCTTTGTGGCGGAGGGAAGAGATGAGAGTTAGTTTTTTGGTATCATAGTGAGTTGATTCTAGCTAAGAAAACATGATTAAACAGACATATCTTCATAGCCCTAGTGTATAAAATGTTCAACCACAATTAAACACATACCCTAACCATATACTTCATCCTCTATTGCGAACCACATCAGTCTAAACCAACTCATGCACAAACCACATTAGTTAGTAAGTTAAAGAAGACTTATAAGAGCGTAGACTATTTACATCACAGACTACAATGTCGGCCTGATAAGGTGCCAAACAAGATAGGGTAGCGAGCAGTGCGAATGAGTCCACGGTTTTCATTTAGGTCAAGTACGATATCTCCGAGGGAGGCTGTAGTGCCCGCTACCTACCGGTATCGTGCTCCGCACCCCATCAAAAACCGTACTCGAGTCGTCCATCAGAAGGTTTGCCTATCATGAGTCACGGATACAGCTAATACAAGCAAAATAATCACTCTCTCACGCCCTTATAAATGCTAAGTTCACTTGTACGATACTTGATTCCCAACTCAACAATCAAGCTTTACAACACTAGAACGACTTTGAATCCCGTATAGCGGAGAGTGCCTCCTCTCAAATGGTAGCACGGCAGCCGGGAGTGGCCTTCCACTTAGAAGGGTGCATTGGGAGCCCCTGCCATCAGAACCAATAGAGAAGGCAATACTGGTATCACAGCATCACAAGCAAAAATGGGAGTCCCAAGTTGGAGATTCCGAGGAATTATTAGGAGGGGAAATGATACGAAGAGTACAAAGAAACCCTTTATTGAAGGGATCTCTAACCGCTATTAACCCGCATGCTATAATACTTTATGAGGATAGCTCGAAATCCATCCGGCGCTGTAAGTTGCATAACAAACAGAGGTATTCAAGGATATGCAGGTCACAGCTACGGTTAGAGTATCATAGAAAAAAGGAGCAAGATGTAACCAACACTCGATCCCTCATCAAGAGCAATGAATTTCGGGCATCGGAGTCAAATACGGTACCAGCATCAAAAGCAAATATTGAAGCCAACAAGCGTAGCTTCGGCGAACGGATAACCCAGGTAAATGCTTAATGACGAAGTCGAGTGATAAAGTATGAATAGCTGTCGAAGGGAAGCAAGAGTATTGGACAGATGGGTGAAAAAAGTATTGCAACGCACAAGCTTGGCATACCCGAACAAAATTCAACCCCAGGTAGTGATGAGCCCCACCTGACAGCAACGCGGTTAAGCACAACCTCTGAAACAATGAAGACTAGTGAATCCTCTCGCAAGGAGCGCATTGCTGTAATCGAAAAGCATGCTCTGGGTTGGTCTTATGCTCAAATTGGAGAGGCTTTCGGAATTTCCAAGTCTACAGCATCTTGGATCGTGAACCGGTGGCATGATGAAAATCGTGTAGATGACAACCGAAGGCCCAGAAGACCAAAAAAGCTTTTAGAGCGAGACCAGCACCGTCTTAAGCGTATGTTCCTGCGCGAGCCAGGTGCGACACTGCAGGACATTACAGCATTATCATCGCTTAATGTATCTGAACGAACTGTTGGTGATTACCTTCGTCAACAGAACCTCTATGTACGAGTATGCCGTCGAAAACCCTATTTGACACCAGGGAGTCGTTATCGGCAATGTCAGTTTGCTCGAAGTCATCAATCTCGGTCAAAAGAGTGGTGGCGACAGCACATATATACCGATGAAGTGTACCTTCAGGTTGGTGCACTCTCCCGATGGCCAACCGTACAACGTCCTCCTGACACTGCCTTTGAAGAAAAGTACCTAGCATCTACGTTTATTGGTAAACCAGTTTCTGTCCAATTCTTTGGGACATTTACATCAAAAGGGCATAGTCAACTTGTGCCTCTCCATCAGAGAAGCGAATCTGAGAAGACCTCAAAGAAAGATTGTCTTGAGTTCAATTCTGTGCAGTATGTGAATGAGGTACTGGTGCCTCATATAATTCCACTATATCAGAAGATGGGGGGACTCGATACGGGCACTCAAACAATTTAGGACGGTGCCAGCTATCACACTTCAGCATTCACACGGCGGTTTCGAATTCTTAATGGGATCAAGTGAATGGATTGGCCGGCCCATTCTCCTGATTTAAACCCCATCGAGAATGTGTAGTCTATCTGGAAAGCCAAGCTCAGGCAGGCTATATGAGATCCTCACCAGCGCCCCCATGGACGAGATGAGATTATTCAACTTGCACAGCGGGTATGGGAAGGCTTACCATGGTGTAGGATATATAAGGATATTGACGGAATGCCAAGAAGGATTGTAACTTTACAAAAGGCTCATGGAGGTCCAACTCGCTGGTAATCACTTCATGGCATTGTATTTTTAAGATAGTATTATCATTCCAAATTCTCTAACTCTTTTTGTTGAATCCTTGCCTTCCATTGTTAAGCTTCTGCGCTCATTAAGGAGTGCCAAGCCTTGTAGTTGCAATACTTTTTTCACCCATCTGGACATCAGCTTACTTGTCGCCCGTCGTCTGATACAACCTTCATGCTTTTTTTCTTCGATGAACTGTCCTTAGCATATTCCCACCTACATCCCTCCCCCGACACCCTCCTCCGCTTTACCACCACCAGCACGACAACTGACACAAGTTGAATGTTGAATTTGATAGGACGCGCAAGTGAAAGATATTGATTGGTTCCGCCAGATACAGCGGTCCTGCGAGATGGCCGTGTGACGGGTTGCCCTGGATATGCAACTCTCGCGATGAACATATCATAGGCAGATGGACAGATGGTACAATGTTATAGCCAATGCTCGATGGGATGTGCTCATGTGTCAAGGAGGTCGCCTATGAGGTAGTAGCATTGCGCGAGTATGGATGGTGCACCTGATTACGTTGGAGAGAAAATACCTGTTTTTGCGAGATGCGGAATCACCCAATCACTTCCACAAAGTTAGGAGACTGAACAATGCGGAACAATGCCATGGCGTACTTGTACAGCACGAGTACAGTACTCGAGTACGGTGATGGAACTCCTTATCCTGGAAGGACCTTCGCGGATAACTTCAGACGAGGCTTCGCATAAAATGGCTGCTTCGAGTAGAAAAAGAAAAAGGGAACCACTTGGCCTATTGAAAAGGTAATGCCAATGATGATCTCATGGTCGGTCAACTTGTATGCACCCAGGCTGAAATTAAGCTTCTCGGTTCGGAAAGAAGTAAGCGACAGGCAAGAGTGTTGATGCGACCTGATTAAGAGGCAGACAGGACAGGAACCAAGCACGCCCTAGATTCCAAGAGCCCCTATGTATGATAATTATGATATACACTCACACCCCGTTAACCCGGATCGCGTTGAACCGGATACCCCGCTGAACCGGAAACAATTGCTGGTAGCTGCATTTTCTCACCAAATTTGACCTGTTGAACTGGAAGAAAGGGTGTTCGGATTCATATGAGACTTTGGAAAATCTCAATCCATGTTCCTATAGAATTTTGGTCTGCTGAACTGGATACTGAGGGTAGTCTCAGTAAAGCCAGGATGAAAGAGGGAAAACGGCGGCTTCAGGTGTAAATAATGAGTGAACGAGTAAATAGATAAACTACAGAGAACTCAGATCCCAATATGAACACTATCCTGTGATTATCGAGCAATGCAGCCAACGAACTCAACCAAGAAGGTGGCATTAACTGCCCTTCAGAAATATGAACTTTACTGCCTTTGTGTCCAAAATCCTCAAATGAAGTTTGCCGATTTTACCCTTCTTGTGGAGTGCCCTCTGTGTTCAGATGGAAAACCATTGGCAGTTTTGAGTCTTTCTGATCATTTGTAGGGGTGGAGAGAACAGGTCAAAGAGGATCCACCTGCGGGTAAAGTTTAACTATGATATTTATATCATGTATAATACTAAGAGATAAACTATAGAAACAAGTGGAAATAAACAGAAAGAAAGGCCTAGTACATACCCATTCTTAGAGCATTTTCTAGCACTTTAGATAGATGCTGCAGAATATGCCAAAGTTCCCATTACCGATGATATTATGTACACTCAAGCAACAATTATTCAGCAAGAGTTAGAGAAAGTAGGGGTAGATGAGCCATACGATAGGTTTGAGATATCAAATGGATAGTTGAAGCGGTTTAAAAATGGGCATAATATTGGTAGACTCCGGGCACAGGACCAATCTGGCGATGTTGACCAGACAGCTTTACTAGCACAGCGCAGATATCTATCCAAACAGTTAGCAGTATTTTCTCCTTAGTACTTCGATAATTGTGATGAAAGTGGTCTAGTATTCAATAAACAACCTCAGTCATCCAATGTATGGCTAGAAAAAGGAAAGCAATTAAGAGGAGGAAAGGATGATAAGATTTAGATTACAACATTTCATATAGTGAACGAAGCAGGAACAGACAAGTAGAAGATTTGGGTTATTGGACATGCTGAGAAGCCACATGCCTTTCGCCAAAATAAAGTCAATCTAGCAAACCTACCAGTCATATATCATTATAATAAGAAGGCCTGGTTGCTAACTTGGCTGTGGTATAAATTCCTCCACAGATTGAATGATGAAATGCGAATCGCACAACACTTTATTGCTCTTATTATGGACAACTACCCTACTCATCCCCTCCTACCTCTCTACCTATGGACTATATAGGCCCTAAATCTCCTACTCTAACAAACATCACTTTTCTTTATTTGCCTCCTTGTGCTACCTCACTTCTCCAACTGCTCGATGCATGAATAATTACCTCTTTTAAGGCAGCCTATCCAAGACGCTATGCTCAATTTATGGTTCAACACTTTAATCAACACGGTGAAGCACCTTTCAAATTAGATATTCTACAGGCTATCTATCTAATCGCTGACTCCTGAGAGTCTGTTACTCAATCAACTATTATTCATTGCTGAAAAAGAGCTGGAATTACCAAGAATATCAGCATTCAAGGCTCTACCGTCAATGAGAATCAAATAGTAGATCCAGGTGAGGAAGGTGAGATAGTAAGCCCTGTCAAGCAGTTTATCAGCATTGAGGAGAGGGAATGCTGTCAAGCTTTCTCTGATTTAAGGAATACTGGGCTAGCAGACTTTCAAAACATTGAAGAATGCTTTGATTCCTACTTTTCCAGCCCAGGTATTAGCAAGGAGGATGATGACGAAGACTTCTTTTTACCCCAATATACCCTTCCTAATGCTGTTGCCATTGTTTCAGGAGAGGTTACTACTGGCATTCTACTCCAACCAAAAGACTCTCTCAATCATGTTAAGTCTGAGAATGAGGAGGAAAATTCTTTCCCAATCCCCTTAATCAGGGTTGAGACTGCCGCTCACTATACCTATCAGCTTGGACGATATCTCGCAGTCCTTCCAACCACCAATCTACCATTATCCATAAATTCTAGTCTTTCAATTGAGAAATTAATTTGTTTTTCTCATAAGCTTCACTCAGCACTTCTCCGGTACCCCTCTCTACTCTCTTTTTTTATATATTCTTTACATATCTAATTATTTATAGTTATCACAATACTTGTAAAACTAAACAGACCACTATTTCCCAGTTTTTCAAACACCAGTCCATGATAGCTGCTTGAGCAGACCTACCAGTCCAACTACCCACTGAGGATAAAGGTTGTAAGGAGTGTAACGTGTTCACAAGGTGCTAATCACGTTATCGGTAATAGATACGATAGTTGGCAGGTAGCCTGCTCTTCCAGAGAGGAGGCGAGAGCTGAGAACTAAAGGAGGCTTTGGAGGTGTACTGAGGAACAAAGAAGTAACCATTCAACCAAGTATATTGAAATACTATCTGTTGAAGTCTGCCTCTTCTATCGTAGAAACAGGCAGTCTTTAAATACACAAATCTGTTCATGTCTAGCATGAACGAAACTAATCAAAGGTATTAATCAATACACTTTGGTAAAACTACTTAAGTATCAAAGCATAAAACAAAACCAAGTATCAAAGCGATACTTAAAACAAAACATAAAACAAAAACAAGTATCAAACGATACTTAAAACAAACCAAGTATCAAAGCGATACTTAAAACAAAACATAAAACAAAACCAATAGCTGAGTACCCGTACCGGTTACAAGGAGGATGAAATTGATATGAGATGTGAGCAGACAAAGTTTGTAGGAAAGGGAAAGGGAAAAGAAATCAGAATAGGTCTTGCTAGGCTGGTGTTGAACTGGAATATGGACATGGAGGTGCAGTATCCTGATGCTAGTAGCACTTTGGAGGAGGAAGAAGAACATGCAACTTGTGTGCCTACAAGATGGAAAACCAGAAGTGTTAATGCTGCCTATGAAAACTTTTCCTACTTATTACTTTAACAAATATAAAACACCTTTATGATCTTTATCCTTACTGCGACGTTATTGTTACGCCAAGGAAGGTTCTTCACAAAGACGAGTTAGAGAAAGCTTACGATAGGCATTCCCGATAAAAGACGAAGGTCTTGTACTATTGGTAATGTAGGCAGAGGCCTAGAGCTATCGTAAGACAAAGGAAGAAAGAGATAAAAACGAGAAGTATCGTTTCCCGTCGCCAAGAACTAACTATCTAGAGAGGGATCGTTACAATAAAGCTCCTGTAAGAATTGAGTTAAACCTTCACCTTTTACTATCAACGAATATGAACTCTCTCTCTCTGTTGTTCCGGATACCCCGTTGTCCTGGATGAAATTTCAGAAATCTAGCCATCCGGGATAACGGGGTGTGAGTGTACGTATCATAATACCGGTGAGTTAGGTATTTCAATCATTTTAACCCTTGCCCCACAGCCCCCTTTCCCCCACGCAGCGGGGTAAATGGTAGGCGTAAATTAGAATACAATGCAGGACAGCCTCACTGTTACAAGAAAGAAATTCGTTGAAGATTCTACCCCTCTCCACAAACTTCCCGATCTGTATCCCTTCCGGTCAGCCTTGAAGGGGGGAGGGGGAGAGAGAATGGGAGCAGTGGTTGACCACTTCTCGAGTACAGTACTGTACTCGGTCGTTGATTAGAGACTCGTTACCAACGACCCGGTAAGTCGGAGCAGAAGCTACCGCTGCGTCATTCAATTTCATTTCTCCAGTAGTGATGCGAAAACAGAGTGAACTCGCAATGGAAATGGCGTACGATACTCTAGTGAGTGTCCCCTAATGAATTCAGACGAATACAATTCGAGGATTGTAATTCTGATAGCAAAGGGAGATGTTCCCCCCCCCCCGAAAAGTGCACGGCGATAAGGTTGGGGGTTACCCCATCTACGAGTATCGCACAGGACCGCAAATATCATACCCAACCTGCTGATTATGATACAATTCCCCATCCCAAACGTGTTCTAACTAACTTATACTCGAGTAAAAGCGTCGCTCTACCCCGACACCGTCTCGCTCGCATGGCAATGGACCAGAAGAAACGGCTCAAGTACCTGTAGCAGCCCGAATTCAAAACCCTACCGTACCGGTACTCGCACAATGCTGAAGCATCTTATTTACAAGTACATTGTCCGCACGCTCGCTCTAGATCCGCATTCGGACGTATCGTGAATTGTGTGGTTACTCCCAGTTGCAGTCTATTGAGGAAATCCTTTGTTAAGAATTGGTCAGACATCTTTGGGCAGAACACATTCTGTTTTTTTCTTTTTCTTTCTTATGCTGCACAATTTTCTTTTTGATTCTTTTCCTTTTGATTCCTTTGGTTGGATGTGACGTTGGTGTGATCTGCAGCAAGGACTCCGTTGAGGCACTAGGGCGAGCATGTGTGCGTCCTGACAAATTTTTTTGGCTTATCTCTTGTCTTGGGCTACTATGATATGATACGAGTAAGGTAGTCTACCTACAGCGGCGGGAAACATCTGGGCATAAAGATTCCTTGACCCCCCCCACTTCTCCCGCCCTTTCACCTCACAATCATACCGCACATTGCGCATTGCACATCTACCATCCCCCCCACCACCACCACTCCTCCGAACCTCACTTCATCCTCATAACCACCACCACAACCACCACCACCAATTCACAAACAACATCACCATTGAAAGCAACGAGAAACGTCATACCACGAGCCACCAAAATGACCGGACAACCCTCCCTCTACGCCTTCCCCGATAATTCCACCCTCCAGAAGACCCTCTACGACTACATCCTGCGAGCCCAATCCGCCGCCCTTATGCGGCACCAAGTGTTCAAGATTGCCGTCTCCGGTGGTTCCCTCCCCAAACTCCTCGCATCGCCAGACCTCCTCGCAAGTTCGGACATCCACTGGGACAAGTGGGAAATCTTCTTCGCGGACGAGCGTGCGGTGCCGCTCACGCACCCGGACAGCAATTACGCCCTACTGGAGCAGGAATTACTCAGCAAGATACCGAAGACGGGGCCACAACCCACCGTACACCCCATCGACCCGGGGAAGCTATCTGACACACAGGACCTAGCGAACGCGTACGAGGAATCTCTCATCAGGTCATTCGCTGCAAAGGACTCGGTCAAGCTGCCCGTGTTCGATCTGCTGTTGCTGGGATGTGGGCCCGACGGGCACACCTGCTCCCTGTTTCCTGGTCATGTGTTGCTGCGCGAGAAGACTGCCTGGGTCGCTGCTATCGAGGATTCGCCGAAGCCACCGCCTGAGAGGATTACGCTTACGTTGCCGGTCGTCACGCATGCACACAAGATTGCCTTCGTTGCGGCGGGTGCTGGGAAGAAGGAGGTTTTGAGGAAGATTTTTGACACCCATCCTGAGGCGGAGGCCGGGGAAGTACTTCCTTGTGCATTGGTGAATCTGGGAGCGGGTGATAAGGTTAGCTGGTTTTGTGATCAGGCGGCGGTGGAGGGTGTATCGTTCCCAAGGAAGAGTTCGCTATAGTATTCCTATGAGTTTTGGCTGAGCGTTGTATATCCTTCCCTCTCGGTGGGGGTTGAGTTGATTTGTTTGAAAACCGAATAAGCCCAGGATGGGTGTGGATGGAAAGCATAACAGGGGATTGTGATATCATAGTGTAGCAGCCTTGATTTCTACAAGTGCTTGCGATTAACTACTATAGTCATTCACTAATACTGTTCTTACCTCTTTTACGTTTTGTCCTCAAACCAGTGTTTCTCTAGACGGATAGACAACGAATGCCACGATTTTTGCTCTTTCACAATTGCAAATTTTTCTGACTACCAAATATCATACGAGGGAAATTATCATGGTGGATCGTTAAAAGAGAAATATGCTTTAGAATATATCGGCAGCGGGGGGACAACGAACAGGAGGGAACAAATTACCCTACCAAATTTGGCTAGATTTTTGGCGTAGACTATCGTTCCCCGTCCCCCCCCCCCTCTCTATTCGTCCCCCGCCCCAACTGTGTCATCACATAGAGTACTCGTACAAGAAAATAAAAAAGAAGATTGACCCGTGACGAAGGTTAGACCGTCTAATGACATAGTTCAGCTCATACAATACCAATCTCTCCACCCACAGCGGAATCCCCAAAACAGCAATCCCACAACCTAACGGTACTAATTACTGTATGGGAGGAATGGGCATCCGTATCGACATTATTCCCAAAGGAGATAGATAGATAGGTAGATAGGTAGATGTAAGAATATTATGATACCTGATAGACGAACAACGAGGTTTCGTACAATCTTCAACAACTCGTCCAGTCGAATAATCTTATTCTCGGTTAATAAAAAAAAACATAATCACATCTATAGCAATAACTTGATACTAAAACCTTCTTCCGGTCCATTCATCCGCCGGAAAACCGCGATTTATCTTTCGTCGAAAGGGGAGAGAGAGAAAGTGGTGCACGATGGTGGATTTATATAATAATATTGTATACTCCCGCCTCCTCATACAGCAGCAGCATAGTAGTACTAGTATTTTAAGACCTGAGGTACATGATCGTAGGTATTCGTGGGATTATCATATACATGGATCGGTCGGGTTCATGGGGAGTGACGGGGGTTTAGGTCTATCTATCTACCTACCTACCCACCCATCTGGGCCATCTCTCTCTCTCTCTGGATTTCGTGTATTATACAGAACAGTATTCTTTCGGTAAGGACCAAAGTTAGAAAGAAAAATTATTCTAATTATCCGGCTTGATCATGGAGTGAATATGATCCCGCTCGGTGAAGGAGAAAATTCGTCTCTGGAATAGTGGATCTTTAGGAATCCGTTCCAACTCTGAGTTGTTTTATCTATCTATCTATCTATGATACGATGGTGGTATTCACCTTCCGTGGCTTGATCTGGTGTTATCGCTACTCGGTTATACGTCAATTGGTCCGAGCGCGCTCCTCCGTGATGGTAGGGCAGTTCTGGGTAGCAACGTTCAAGTCTCTCCACGGGCAATGATAAGCCTGAGTGTGATGCCCGGTGGGATAACGAAGGCTCCAAGTCAGTCCATATTCCACCTCCGCATCACAGGTTACCAATGAACCTGGCCTCGGCTGACCATGACGTCCCCTGCGCCGGATTACCCTACTCACACCTTGATATAATACTCCTTGCGATATAATTAGCTTCATTAAAGATCACTCGAAGTCTCGACCTCGACGATATCTATGACATGATACAATAGGGAATGGTAGATATACCGAAAGCGCAATCACTCCAATCAACATCCAACGGAAGGGGGCGATTCGCGAGCGAATGCGTAGGCAGGCCTCATGGTATAGAGCACGTCGCTGAGTCTATTGTTCGAAAGAAATGATACGGGAGCGCACAGCAAAGGCCGGATTTAACGCCCCCAAATGATTAACCTGACCGGATGAATTGCTATGACGGACGTCCGATGGAGCATCAGTGGTTCGAACCCCAGGTCGGAAGAAAAAAGGCACGATGCGACGGCAGCAGCGACGAAAAAAATAAGAAAGTAAGAAAATAAGAAAAAAGCTCACGTTCGCAAAAATAAATATCGTTTCTCATAATTTTTATTCCCTCCTTTCTGGAATATCCCCCGGACCCCCGGATCACCACCCAAGTCGTAAGGAAGCAAACGAAAATAAGAAGTAAAAACTAACTTTACATGCCTAACAGATAACCACGGCCCCGGTAGCCAGCGCTGCCCACCATTTTCCCCTACCTCATCCTAAGGTGGGGAAATCTCTGCTATGGAAGGTGCAATAGGGCTGGTAGGGGGTAAAACCAGAAACATAGTATAGGCGGTAGAGCAAACACGAAAGTGAGATTCGAGTGGGGCACTCCGCCAAAACGAAAAAAGATAATGGGGATGGTGATAAAGAATGAAACTAAGCAAGAACAGAGAGCAGGTTGGGAAAAGAGGGAGGGGTGGAAGGAAAGAGAGATGCAGAGCAAACAACAGAAAAAGTACAAGCCCCAAAGAACTCCCTTCAAAACCAACAATACGTCCTGGGCAACGCCAGAGATACCGGGACCATCTAATACCCTTATCAGAATCACAGTAAAACCACAATCGCGACCCCCCCCCCTCCTAGTAGACCTGTCCTCCCATACCACCGCCTATCCCCATTCCCTGCTGTTGTTGTGCCCTTGCAGCTGCCTCCAACCTTGCCCTCTCTGCGCCTGCTTGCTGTTGACCTTGCATTATACCTGCGCGGAGTTGTTTTAGATCAGCGAACCACGGGTGCCTGAGAGCATCCTTGGCGCTGATTCTCATTTCGGGCCTCAGTTGCAACATTCGGCTCAGCAAGTCTAGGCCCATGGGGTCAATCTGCGGAAGGATCATACGGAGGTCCTGGGTAGCGTAGATGTGGAAACCACTCCTGTACTCCGGGTACTGTGAAATCCCAGGCCAGGAGCGCTCGGAGGGAGTTCCCATCAGACGGAAAATCTTCTGCAATTGATCTTCATTGGTGGTCCCGGGGAAGAGCGGTCTTCCGGTATACATTTCAGCCATAATGCACCCCGCGGACCAGATATCTATACTTGTGTTGTACGTTCTAGAGCCAAGAAGTACATCTGGCGCACGATACCACAATGTTACAACCTCGTTCGAAAAGGTGTTAACCGGAATACCGAAGGCTCTAGCAAGTCCAAAATCGGCAAGCTTGAGCATTCCTTTGTTATTGATGAGAAGGTTCTGCGGCTTCAAATCCCTGTGCAAAACACGGTTGTCGTGGCAAAAGGCGATCCCCTGGAGTAGTTGATGCATGAAGGACTTGATGGTAACGTAGTCGAGAGCGCCGCGATCGCCACGATGGTCCATGTACTTCTTAAGATCCCGATCCATGAATTCAAAAACTAGCATAAGTTTCGATTCGGTATGTATCACATCGTGGAGCGAAACGATATTTTCGTGCTTAAGTTCTTTCATCAAACTAATTTCACGGATCGCGGTTGAAGGCGTTCCCTCCTCGCTATCGAGGTGGATCTCCTTTAGAGCTACTAATTCCCCGGTTTGCCGATTCCTTCCCTTAAATACCTGAGGGCGTGGTCGCCTGATTAGTTTCGTTGGAAATTTCGCAATGCAACGAGAAGGCATAAAGACACGAGTCCTACCGTCGCATATGTTCCTTCGCCCAGTTTCTCCAGTTGCTGGAAAGAGCTCGGATGGCGTTTGCCAGTTTGGTCCATAGTCGCTTCCTTAACAGGTGCACTAGGGCCCTTTTGCTCCGGAGTTATTCTTCTGCTCTTTCGAAACCTTTCTTCACAATCCTCTCGGCCTATTCCTGCTTCCGGCTCTGAGAAATGTAAATCCCCTTCCTCGTCTTCCGTATCCTCCCTGCTACTCTCTGAAGCGGGGGTTGGCGGGTTAAAGGGTGAGCCGATGTCCAAGCGCCTGGATGGGAAGTGCTGACGCTTAGCGGAGGTGAACCTGGGATCCCAGAGAAGGGAGGCGACGGTACAGAATATTTCCTGTCGGGCTGTCTGGTTTTGGCGGAGGTGGTTCTGTTGTT
This sequence comes from Tuber melanosporum, assembly GCF_000151645.1. Lineage (NCBI taxonomy): Eukaryota > Fungi > Ascomycota > Pezizomycetes > Pezizales > Tuberaceae > Tuber > Tuber melanosporum. The sequence goes on along the minus strand of NW_003299146.1, from coordinate 164,093 downwards.
GTTGTAGTAAGTGTTCAGAGCGTTGTTGTTGCGAGTCCGGCAGGTCGGAATGTGGCGCCAGCGGGTCTATTTTTGGAGGAACAATGACAAGGGGCGTGCAAGAAGGGAGCAAAATGGGCACAACACAGAGGCGAGGAGACCAATGAAAGTCGTGTCGGCTTATAAGGGCGGGAAGCAAGACAAAGGGTGATAGAAGGAGAGAGGAGGGGAAAAGGGGGAAGAAAGGGTGGCTTAAACGTCAGGAGTATAATATGGTAGATATTTTTACCCGAAAGGGATGAAAAGAAACAGCAGATGAATGGCGAGCGAGCAGTGATGGATAGCGGGGGGAGGAAGGTTGAAGTTTGTTTCATGGTCAAAAGAAACGAGGAGTGAATCATAACCGACAGCATTCTAGCGGTTAATCCTTGCTAGCGCTAACTTACAGTTGCAACATACTGTAATGCAGCTAATAGGGGTAGTGCATGAAGATGGGCAGAAATTTTATTTTCATTTTCATACATTACTTAAGTTACCCAATCCTCCTGGCCCCAAGGAGCACTGTCCGACGCTGTATGTCATGATATATGCCGGTATGATAATATTATGATACTATCAAATAATATTATAATAATAATAATTATTTTATTATGAGACTTTTTGTGTTTATGAACAATAATTGAGTAATTTTTTTTCTTTTCCCCATAGCAGCAACTGTTCGGTACTGTACTCGAGTAGACTATCGCACAACTGACGTTCCGCATCTTCACACCCGGTGCTCCTGCGCATATAATACTGTATCCTAGCCTTTTCACCGCTGCTGCCGATAGTGGGGGAAACCAATCACCACCGCTGAATTGACGCAAAATCTGATATTCCAAAAGTAGAGGAAACATATTTATCTTAACGTCTATCCACACAGGCTTTTCGGATTTCACATGTATTCTGCGAAAAGCTATGATACATACGAGGCTTTTTGCCCAACACCTTTTTTTGCCCGCAGTTTTCCACTCTTGGCCAATCCAGCCACTTCACACGAAACACGAAATCTCGCATGCATCGAAGATCGGCTAATGACCGGAGCGACGGCTCATTCCTTCCCGCGTTAGGGATCATATTTTCTCACTCGTAGGAACGGCGAATCGAATCTTTAGGCTATGAGTCCCGCTCCTCTAGTTGGTGCGCCGGTCGAGGCCATGATTTAGCGACCCTTGTGTGTGTTTTGGTGTTCGCAGTCATGCACTTTCGATGCGTCGCCTGACTGGCAGATTCTGTGGCTATCCCCCGGTATGATAGCAATGCCAAGATGCGTGCAAACGATCACATTTCAATGCTATGATACAAGTACCGAGGTCCAAGTAAGGCCTACAACTGATGAGGCAGGAGTGTTTTTAAAGTGCGACCATGATGAAAACGGGCGGATGCTGCTGCAGCGGGAGTTATTCCAGTATTATCGCCCCCAGCACTTTGCTCCTGGTGGCAGATAGGGTTAAAACCCTGGACACATGAGAACAATGCAACCAAAAACAACAATCATAGAAGCAGCAAAAAAAGCAACTTTGACAGCGAAATCCATCACCTCTTGAACAGCCTTAGAAATTTGAGAAACAGGTTCCTAGGTAATTAGGGCACTGTAGACCAATCTATATCCTCGAGTTTTTTCTTAATTGATTTTCTTGCTCCGTTAATAGCCCGGGCTCCAGCATTCTAGGCGTATCCGGTTTTTGATTCTCGTCAGGAGTGGTCAAGTGTACTGTACTGTACAGCACACAAAAACCGTCCCACCATGTGCTGTTGCCGTTACTTGTACTATTAGATTTGGCGGAAGGCCGGTGAGAGCCTTAAAATCGATTGTATATGTAATATATATATATATATATATACACAGTACCATTTGTTAAGGTTATGATACTTCAATCCCAGTGCCAGGCCTATGGAGTAGGTGTATTATACAGGTAGCCTAAGGGATTCCGTTATTACAACACAGCGACATCCTTCCGTAGAAGGCATGAACCCCCACCATACAAGCCAGACATGAGGAGCAAAGTATGGTACAACTTGTATGATAAGTTGGTCAGTTCCGCACAGCCATTGGAAACTTACTAGCACGGATTTGTGAAGGCCCAGCACTCGGACAATACTTGCTCGTGTATACCAGTGTTTGCTCTCCCCAATGATTACGTGTAATAATTTCCCTTAATTTGGGTCCCACAAGTATTTGCCCGCATCTCATCCTCATCCGCATCCTCCCTCCCCCCTCCTTTCATGCATACGAATGTATAAACTAGGCAAACAAGAACAGTGGCCGAAGCCAGAACAGATTCTCCCATTTCTTCCCCCTCTATCCCTTCTCCTACACAACTTGCATATATATCCTACCCACCTCGTGCGAGCAGATCAATGGAGCCAAACGAGTCTACTCCTATCTCCCCCTATACCTCAGGCACAATTCTTGCAACTCAAGTCGATCTCGTCCCTGATGGCCTGAACCCAAAACCGAGGCCTCTAGCGCCGCTTCATTTCTTCGAAGTCGAGAGCCCCTTGCTACCCCCTCCCGGAACAAGCCCGTCGAGCGAACCGATAGTCAACCCGGTTCCAGTTACCTTGGGATTGTTTCCAGACACCTATTGCTGCAGGCAGAAGAATCCGCTAGTCCTTTTGATTCATGCTTTCAGGAGCCCGTTCCGTGCTGGTCGGGAGGATGTTCTTGGTGTGCTTACTGCTGATACAAGTAGGCCTCACTTCTCCCTTTCCCTTTCAAAACGATGTCCGGCGGTCTTCTAATGCCCACCTCTAACACTCCTTCCAGCCCAGGAATGCCCCTCTTATTTCCCTGGGACGATCCACTTTTGGCACAAAACCGGTGCCTCCCACCGCCTTAACGTCCTAGAGCAACTCGAAGCCCAAGGAATTCTCTCAAGAACCGGATACAGCCTCATCGAACCGTGCGCAAAAGAGGTTAGAGTTCTTCTTCCAGTTGTTTCTTGCTCAAAGGTTTGTTGGGGCTGTGGGCTCTGGGAGCAATTACGCCCCCCGGATATAAACGGTATTAGACATTACGGCAGACTCAAGAGATGCCAGGGATGTGGACAGAGCTTCTTTTGCAACACCGAGTGCCAGATGAGTATGTTAAGAAATACCATTCCTATGTTTTTGGTGGGCCATGACTGTTAAGCAGACATCGGTGTAGAAAGCTGGCATAAACATTCACCTCATTGCGTCGCCATGAAGGAGCATTACAACTGGGATCCTGACAGATAGAGGCCGAGAGGTACCCCTATTATCCAATAGACAGATTTCGTGTTTGCGTGTGATAAGCTGTTTGTGAGATCCTGCAGAATGAGTGGGCATTTTTAAGGAGTTCATATGTTCTCACTCGCGAAGATTAGTTAGCTATGATAGCTAGCAGTTGCTTTGTTTTTTCCTCTCCCGTTCCCCTTCAGCGCTGAAATGTCGCGGTATTACAAATGATAGCAGACATCGGCTTTGATACGTGCTGTTTTGCAAAAGTTGCGATAATAATAATACAATTCTTTATTGTGGATAAGAATAAGGGGTGGTATCATAAGTGGTCGAGTTGGTGAAGCCACTCGCTGCCACAAATTCTTGGGCAGAATTCCCAAAAAAACGAACGAACTTGTCTCTATGAATAGAGAAAATGATGCATAGCAGCGCCTAAAGGCTAGCCTAAAATACAGTGCCGCTCAGGGTATAGAAGTACACTACCCTACAAGACAGCACAGCTACGAGTACAGTTCTGTAGCACATCAGATCGTTAGTCGTACCGTACCTTTTACACCAAAAAGGATCATTTCCCTAGGTTTCCAACGCAACCAGAAGTTACAGCTATTTTCCGCCGAGTAAAACATTTGGCTGTCGCGATGAGCATGTCAAGGTTTCGGAGAGATAAGTGCATTTTTTGGACCCTGCATAAACTTCTGACATCACAAATTTCTCAAACCAAGTATGATACTGTAACCCACCTACAAGAGCTATGATACCGTAACTCGCAAATCCCAAGCACTCAAACCGATCACTCAGCACCGCACAAACCGCTCCATATTATGGAGGTCCGCGCTCCGGGACCCGAAAAAACCGCCACCCGGAAATTGACTTTGCTTGCTCTCCCCAGGGGGGTACTGTACATAACTCAGTACGGGATATGTGTCTCTGAGACTACCTGATACCCGCTCGGGAGGATGGGGGGGCAACGGGCACACTCGAATTTTGGTTGCGTTTTTTTTCCTTTTTGTTTCTCGCTGGTCGGTACGGTAATTTGGGTGCGAGCGGTATGATATGTAGGACCTTTTCTTTCTTTGGGCATTGGAAAAGTATTTTGGAGGAATCGTCTAGGGTATGATGCGCTCGAAATGCTGTAGACTGACTTTCATATCTTCCGGACTGCCGGACTCTGCAGAGGGTCGGCCCAGGAAATGGTAGTGCTTGTATACACTCCAGTGCCGCACTGTATCATACCGTAAAAAACGCTTGGAACGTAATGCCGTAGGATAGAGAGCCCGGGTAGGAACGGCTTCCTGGTTGTTAGTAAATACCGAATATATGTTATTAATTGGAATCCACCATCTCCGTCAGCCCGTCATCCCACAATAGGTTTGGTTTGACAGGTCAACAGAATTGCGAATACCAGTTAACGAGATCCAACACATCCAGGGGGCCAATCTCTCAATATACCAGGAAAACGCTAATCCTTCTCGGGGGGATCTGTCTCTGAATCTCAGGATTCTAACCAAGATGGTGGATTGCAAGAGTTTTCACGGTATGTCACTCTACAAGTCACGATACTGTGGCATGCCAAACAATAAACAAGTTTTGATAAACGCCATTGCATTCAATTAATTCAACCTTTAAACATCAATGGTATTCATAACCCCAGCCCTCGATGCACTTAACGAATGATTTCTTCGGTAAAGAAATACAAGGGGGGGAGGAGAGAAAATGAAATCCATTACCCTATATCTGTCGTTCGTCCATCACCATACTAACCGAAGGACAGGAAGAAGAAAAAAGTACACGAAGGAGAACGAAACAAAGAAACTTTTTTATTTGAAGAAGGAAACGTAAATCATAAAGTTTAGTCAACCTCCTCCATCGAGCTCTCAGGGGCTGCTGAAGATTCGGCGGCCGGAGCTGCCTCCGCCTCAGGCTCTTCTTCATCGTCCTTCTCCTCAATTTGGAGACCAAGAGCGATGAGGCGGTTGACACGCTGAGCAAAGGCATTAGGCTCCTCGAGGGTGAAGCCAGAAGTCAACATCGCAGTCTCGTATAAGAGAGTGGCAATGCTAGCGACGGCCTTGGAACCACCTTCCTCCTCAGCCTTCTCCTTCAAGGCCTTGATGATTGGTGATTTAGGAGAGATTTCAAAGGTCTTCTTGGATGCCATATACGAGCTCATCGAAGTATCTAGATCAATTAATGTCGGGATATGTCAACAAACACCGAAAGAGATAAACTTACCACGCAGAGCTTGTGACTTCATGATACGCTCCATGTTGGCAGACCAACCGAACTGACCAGTACGAATAGCAGCGGGAGCATCAACCAACTTGTGGGAAACGACGACCTTCTCGACCTTCTCACCGAGAACCTCCTTGAGAGTCTTAGCCAATCCCTCGAAAGCTTTCTCCTCCTCCTCACGCTGCTTCTTCTCATCTTCAGTCTCCTCAAGCTCGAAATCTTTGGTAATATCAACCAACTTCTTGCCATCAAATTCCTTGAGTTGAGTCATAGCGTACTCGTCAATAGGGTCGACCAAGAAAAGAACCTCGAAGTCCTTGGCTTTGAGAGCGTCCAAGAAGGGAGACTTGGAAACTGCCTTCAAAGACTCACCAGTGATGTAGTACATCTGCTTTTGGTGCTCGGGCATGCGGGTAACGTAGTCAGTCAAAGATGTGGCGTCGTCCCCGCTCTTAGTAGAGTTGAAGCGGAGAAGCTTGGCAAGGGCAGGACGATTTTGGGCATCCTCATGAATGCCAAGCTTAATGTTCTTGCTAAAGGCACTGTAAAACTTGTCGAACTGCTCACGGTCCTCGGAGATCTCGTTGAACATCTCAAGAGTTTTCTTGACAATGTTTTTCTTGATAACTTTCAAGATCTTGTTCTGTTGGAGAGTCTCACGAGACAAGTTAAGTGGGAGATCCTCAGAATCGACAACCCCCTTGATGAAACCAAGCCATTCCGGAATCAAATCAGTACAGTCGTCAGTAATGAATACACGGCGGACGTAGAGCTTAATGTTGTTTTTGGAGCGCTTGGTCTCGAACAAGTCGAAGGGAGCACGCTTGGGGACAAAAAGGATGGCGCGGAACTCAAGTTGGCCCTCAACCGAGAAATGCTTGACAGCAAGGTGATCTTCCCAGTCGTTGGATAGAGACTTGTAGAAGCTGGCATACTCCTCAGTAGTGATGTCGGAGGGGTTACGAGTCCAGATGGGCTTTGTCTTGTTCAGCTCCTCTTCCTCTTCCTTGGTCTCCTTCACCTTCTTGGTCTTCTTCTCCTTCTTTTCCTCTTCTTCATCGACCTGCGCAAATGTTAGATATGTAAAAAATAACACGAAAAAATCAAACAAACCTCTTCAATCTTGGGCTTCTTATCATCACCCTCTTCTGTCTTCTCTTCCTCCTCATCCTCGTCAGGAACTTCTCTCTCAACCTCTTTGGTGACGTGGAGGAAAATAGGGTATGAAATGAACTCGGAGTGCTTCTTCACGATCTCCTTAATCTTAGACTCCTCGAGATACTCTTGCAGACCATCCTTGATATGAAGGACAATCTTGGTACCACGCTTGATTCTTTCTCCGGTCTCATCCAATTTGATAGTAAAAGAACCACCAGCAGCCGACTCCCAGATGTATTGTTCTAAGATTGGGTTAGCTAAAAAAGGCCAGCAACAGTCAAGCGTCAAGGGAGAAGCTAACCATCTTCGTTCGACTTGGTAACAACCTCAACCTTATCGGCAACAAGATATGCCGAGTAGAAACCAACACCAAATTGACCAATCATCGAGATATCAGCACCTGCGGACAGGGCCTCCATGAACTGCTTTGTACCAGATCGGGCAATGGTACCAAGATTGTTTACCAAATCAGATTTAGTAAAGCCGATACCAGTATCAAAACTAAATTCAAAACATCAATCAGCAAAACTAAAGAAGCTTCCATAAAAATCAGGGAACATACATTGAAAGAGTCTTGGCCTCCTTGTTAGGGATAATGTGAATTTTCAGATCCTTCTCCTCTTCCAAGACGCTAGCGTCGGAAAGAGAAATGTAGCGAATCTTGTCCAAAGCGTCTGAGGCATTGGAGATCAATTCTCGAAGGAAAATCTCTAAATCAAAAGTAAGTTTGTGAACAACCGGAATAACCCAGACTCGAAAGCCGTACCCTTATTCGAGTATACAGTATTAATGATGAGGGAGAGCAACTGAGAGATCTCAGCTTGGAATTCGAAGGTTTCAGCCATGGCAATGGTTGTTTGCTATCTACGGACGGATACCAAATTAGCCTAACCGCAAACCAAAAAACATTAAATGAAAGCAAGCAGACGAATCCCCAGTCATATTTCCACAAAGCAGAGAGATGCCCATCGAAAGGAAGCAAATAAATTTGATAAGGCAAAGAGTGTGGGGTGAATAATAGCATACCTTCTCGGGTCTATGAATCTCTAAAGGTGCAGGGAAATAGAGAGGTGAATGAGGAGATGCAGGAGAAATTGATTGGGCTCTGAGAAAAGTCGAGAGTGTTTCTCTAGACGATGATTATTCTGAGGGAGAGGGAGGAAGAGGAGAGAAGTTGGGGCGAAGCGGTGGTGAATTTAGAGGGGGGAGTCCTGGTGCCAAGACTCGGCACCGCACATTCTAGTAGATTCCACACCCTCCAACAAAGCCGCAAAAACGGGATAGCCCCACCAAATAAAGCCCCGCGGCAAAGAAACCCAAAGAACCAGAGAAGGTGCTGGAATTGCTCTGATTGAAGCAGTCCCAGACCCTTTCCCCTGACTGTGCAAAATTTCGTCTCAATTTGCGAAATTTTTTCGTTGTTCAAAGTCACTGCGAAATAATTTACAGTTCCTCCGACCCCCTCGTATACCGCGGGGCTTCTCAGCCTCGTCGAGTTATCTTATCGCCAGTAGTTTGAATATCATACTGGTATCGCAGCCTGAGACCCCCTGTCCAATGTCTACAACTTTCTATACGTTTCTGTTCGCCCTCAGCTCTCTGACAACTCAGAACCCAGGCAACAATGGTGGAGTACCGGTACCGGAAGTTCCGCCTGGACAAAAGCGCTGTAACCCTTGCCGTTCCCGGAAATTGCCAAAAGGATATATATGTACCAGTATGGTAATGCCAAAGCAACTGGTCGCCCAAAGACGAACTTTAGGGATGAGCATACCAGCCAGTGGTAGGCACCTTACCGCATCCTCATCATTATCCTCACCACCATAATCATCATTCTCGTTTTCCAATTAGTTTCCCCGCCATAATATTCCATCTTTATTACGATAGCATCATACACACAGGTTCTACCATCTATCGGTACAGCGCAAACCTCCTAGCCTTTCATATCACACAGCTCGGTGACATATTCGATTCCGAGTCGTGCATTTCACACAAGAAACGACGCTACCCGCAGGCCTCCCGGCTTTTCAATTACAGTTGCCCCCCCGCTCAGCGAAACATCTGGCTGTTGCGACAAGCATGCCAAGATCTGGGGGGATCGTTGCAGCGCTGGACCCTGTGTGAACCCCTGAAACCGGAAATTTTTGAAATAGGTACCTTTTCATATGAGCTGCCATATAAATTCCTAGCGCCTAAACTGGATTTCCAAACTCTTCTACACAAGTGATTCTGCAGCAGGAGATTCCCAGGCCCCATCAATAGTGTGGGTGGTAAAACATTGATCCCCAAATCCTTGCCTACCCAATAACTCAACCCTGCGGGAACACACGAGGGGAGCAGCACAGCGACCCCGAATTGCCCACGCCCACCTCCCAATCCGATGCGGTTTTTCCATGTGGCAGCTAAGCACTTGTACAATAGGTGACCAACGACGGATTCCAAGAACTATACATAAAGGTCACAAAGACGCGAACAACAAGTGAACACTTCCCACAGCACCGAGTTTCAGGTCCAATCGAAAGAGCACCCCGGAGGGTATTCCCAACCCCAGAATATTGGTGTGTCTCGGTTTGTGATACTTACACTACTTACTAGCGTATCTGCGTTCAGATCATGTTCCGGATTTTCCAGAAATTCCTCTGCTTCTCTCATGATACGTACTGTACTAGTACTGTACTCGACTACTCTTTTGACGAGTTTCGCCCCGCCGTGCATCGGGCATTCACGCACCCCACCAGCTTCCAACTATAATAATTATGAAGATCGATCCCATCATTCAAGAGCATTCTTTACTGTGCTGGACTACCCATTAAGCTTTTTGGCGTGTTTTACCCCTGCTCTGATCCACCAAATCCTCCACTAGCTTGGACGGAACCTGGTATGCCCCGAAGTTCCAACCCCAGGGTGCATTGACAACACGTGAAGTCAAAATGGCATTTTTGCCCAATTATCTTTTACTGGCATGCGTGCCAGAGGTATGTTGCTGAGAAGGCTTTGCCTTGCTCTGGGTGTGGATATGTGTCCCGGGTGGTGTTTTCTTTACCCGTATTATAGATAGCGTAGTCAGTTCTCGTATCATGGGAAATGTGGTCAAGGAGGGGCCAAAGTCCACGGAGTGGCAATGGCCCGACTTCCAGTATAAGCTCACTTCAGAGCCAAGTTGAGCACATACTACATCACCAATAAATTAATAATACCGGCGATTAGAGGTCTTTTAAACAGAAGTAGCATTCACTTCTGGCCCTCTCCGGTGCTCCCTGAACCATTTGCTGATATAGCCAAACTCTATGGAATCTTGAAAGGGTCACATATTGAAGCCACACGATTCTAGATTCCAACGAGCATGGCGGCTCCCAGATCCCCTATACCAGAGGCGCAACAGCTATACAGGGAATGACCGGAAGTTGTGGGTATTTTGCGGCGGTGAATTGCCAGCTCTATGGCTGATTTTTGTATTAGATCACCTCCCACAAAATGCCCATAGTTTCTATCACTCCCCGTACTTCATCCTCAAAATCGATATCCCAATCTCCGCTGGATAGTATTCCCGACAATAGCATCTTGCGCGCCAAAGCTTACCAAAATCTAACAATAATTGTTGGGCACACAGAACCTACACTAACAGCACACGCCGAAAACTCTTATGTTATTAGAACTTAGCCGACTAAGCACCCTCACCTTCGAATATGGGTGAAGATCTGACGCCTTTAGGGGGTCGTGTTCCTGGGGTAGCTGAGTATATAAATATAAACCAAACATAATCAATGGAACTGCCATCCATACCCACGAATTCATCTATAATTTTCTGCGTAGTAAATCCCTTATCATACAAACCTATCGAAAAAACACTAGCCTCAATGATTCCGATATCAGTCGACAGGCGTTTCTGCCCCCTTCCACTCTTCATATACATGCTTAACACTCACCTTACTCTACACCATCAGACTCTAGTGCACTCACAGCCCTATTGAGGTCAAATATTAGTTGCCGTATGATACCTTCTCAAGACCGATATACTCCAGCAATACCTTGATGGCGATCACCGTTTGCCATGACTTGAAACAGATATGATATCTCTTCAGAAATTATTATAATGTTGATAAAATTATGCTATAACACAGCTGACACAGCTTAAAGCCCGGAGTATACCCTATTGTGGATACCTAAAGCCATTGCATGGCTACGATATTGGAGGGTTGATAGCAAAATGACTGGGCTAACGAAAGTGATAGCGAATTCAGGAGCGGCAAATAATAGAGAATGGTAAAAGACTTTCGAAGGTCATGTTTTCCGAAGACATAACACCGCCAGAATGCCTAGCAATAGAAACTTTGCCCCTCTAGACCAGGCTAAGTGCCCTACCCCTAAGCCCGCCGCTAGGTGGATCCAGTATGATATGATACAGTGCAATGAAGCGCTGTCCGAACAAGAGCCTCAACGCAAGCCTCCTAAAGCCAACGTGGCATTTCTCAAAGCTCATGTGATACTAGGCCTAAGCAACGTAGGGGCTACGGCTAGTAGATACCCGAAACCAACCCTATGTCTCCTTAAACCCCTGGGTAGAATTCCAGAAGCATCAGGTGCTCACTCAAAATCATAAGCAAAATATTTCGAGTGAGCTTTTATGATTTTCCGGCGACAGATCATGATACTTAAAAGTACAGGTACATATGGTTCAGGGTTATGGGTATCATCTGCTAGCGGCTCAGAGCTGAAAGTCGACAGGTTATCACAATACTCTTTAAGTGAGTTTAGAAGCACACTTTTGCGGTTATCACTAGTACAAATCCGATAAGCAACGGAACGTCACCGAGCAGAGCATTCCAAAATCAAGGATATCGGAGGCGGATGCGAGGGTTGTGGTGAAAAAGGAAGAGAGGGTAACCGATAATTCTCATAAATTTAGCCGTGGATGGCCTTTGGTATTTTTTTGTTTTTGTTTTTTTTCTTTAATCCCTGAAGTCCTTTGGCCAGCAAGCACCTCCGTGCTTTTTTCCTCTTGCTTTTCTTTCGAAAACCTTCTTTCCCTTCTCACAGCAGTCCCTCTCACTTCACCCGCCCATCCTCGCCAGTTTCCACCTTCCGCCTCCTTTCCGTGAGCAAAGCCGTTTTTCAACTCCACAGGACAGATCGCTAACTTCATTGTTGCTGACCCCTAGTCTTTCAACCTGGTGGATTGTTGCATCTTACGATCGGTTTGCCTTAATCTCTGCCTTTTCCCTTACTAACATCTTACCGATCACGCGCTTAATCAACGACGAAGCGATCAACGGCACAAAAAAATAATCGGAAATCATCATGTCCGGTGAGGCGTGGCTATACCTTCTAGCAGTATTATTAAATGCCGTCAACCTATTTCTTCAAGTTTTCTTCACCATAATGTTCGTATATATATATCAAGTTCTGCCCACCTCTTCAACCGATGAGACCTCTTTCCCGTTTATTGTCCGGGAGCTGACGTCCTGGTTTGGCTCAGGTACTCGGACCTCGAATGCGATTACATTAACCCCATCGATCTTTGCAACCGCCTCAACACCTACATCGTTCCCGAAGCCGCTGTCCACGCTTTCCTCACCGCTTTGTTTCTGGTCAATGGGTACTGGCTAGCGCTACTGCTCAATCTACCGCTTGTGGTATTTAACGTTAAGAAGTAAGCACTTTCTCTGATCTTTGGGGTGTTTTTTCCACTTTCCTTTTTCCTATTTTTTTTTTCCTTTTTCCTGGAGGTCCACACCCCTATGACGTGATTGGTTGTCATTGTGGGGCAGGATTTATAAGTGTTTTAAATCTACCATACCTTATTTCTCTTTTAACACAGGGCTGACTTATTGAACAGGATTCTGGATAATGCTCATCTCCTGGATGCTACGGAGATCTTCCGAACACTGAACAAACACAAGAAGGTAGGTGTCTTGTCCGTTATATTCCTGCTTTTGTTCATCCTCTAACCACCTACCACATTGAATTATAGGAATCTTTCATCAAACTTGGTTTTCATCTTGTCATGTTCTTCTTCTACCTATACAGTATGATTGTTGCTCTTATCAGAGATGAGACCAACTAGGTTGAACGAGAAGCATTTACTCAGACTGTGTGGGACACGTTTCAACGGAGCTGAAATGGATGGACTGCTGGAGCATTAGGCTATGTAAGGGGTGCATCTTATATTAGGGGTCTTGGGCTTTAGTGTGTCGTTGGGCGTGGAACTGGAGAGCTGGTTGGGGCTTGGAGACAAGGTGTATACGGCGTGACATCCTTTGATGTCTTATAGTGGGAGGAAGAGTTAAGAGCTATGGCGGTGGTGCTCATTGCTCGCTGTCTGTTTCCCTGAAGTTACTGCTATCATACTTATGTATAGATCTTACCCTTTCCTTATTTTTATTTTTTCTATTTTTTCATATTTTCAGCTATCGTTCTTAGTTCTCTTTCCAGCCCCGGTGCTTCCTTCTATTCTCCGTTCAGTTATCAAGCGATTTTTTTCTCATTTATTTCTTTGATTTCCCCCATCTTCAAGATTTCTCTGCAGTTTGCATCGAGGTAAGGAGTGGTTTTTCATGATACTCACGGATTCAGAATGGAACGGTTTTCATTTTTTTCCTTTTTCTTTCCGCTCATTGCTTGGGTCGTTTGGAATAGTAATTGGAAGGACAGCTGGCTAGTGAGCTAGCAGGGGAAAAGGGTGGGGGGAACAGAATGCCCTGTTATGTACGATGAAAGCATAATTCATGATTCATACATGATCACTCGCGGAGTTATCAAGCATCCCATCCCACTGCTGCGAATAGTCCCGGCGGCCTTGCACATGATCGAAGTTCCAACGTTTAGCCGTTTGGTACAGGACCAACAATTAGCACGAGATGATGAAACCTCTTAATCATAAATTTCTCGTCATAACCCAAGAATACAGTACGAGCAGAGAATACGGTACGGCTGTGGGTCACATGAGGTTTGTCTCACCTGATCTCTAATGGCTTGAGCAAAGGGTGAGTACCGGTAAACATAGTCTAAAGTCATCCACAATGTCAAAGGGGGGTATAAAAAAGTTGACAAAATGATCGCGGCAGGGATCGAACCTGCAATCTCTTGATTTCAATTCAAAGTCGTAGTCAAGCGCCTTGCCATTGGGCCACGCGACCTTTCACTACGGAACACCAAACAAAACACTCTGCTCACACAAAAACCATTTGAAAATATCGCCACCACCACCACCACAACCCAGCTCCATCACGCTAAAAAAAAACCCGCATCAACCCACCACAATCACGCAGCAAATGTCCGATCCAAACCCACCACCACCACCACCCGCATCGACAACAGAGCCAGACCCAGAGGAAGAGTTAGCAGAAGGCATCCGTGCGACCGCCCTCCGCAACATCTTCACCGCGGCCCTCGACCGCAGCATAAAAACGTGCTCGTACGAGAACTTTGCCGCATGCTTCCCAACCCCGGCGCGGCGCGCGCCGGGCGTTCTCAGGAACGCCTGGGAGCAGATGTGCGGGTTTTGGGATAGCAGTGCTAAAGTTCGGTACCCTCGCTCTGTACAGGAGGGAATGGAATGAATGAAAGAAGCAGTGGCTAATTTCAAAGATACATAGAGAGAATACGAAACCATCCTGAAAGAACGGAACGTGGTTGCTGGTCTGAATGCTCTTGACGAATTAACTAAAGAAGCGGAGGAGCGCAGAGCGACAGCTGCGCCTGGGGAGATTGCCATTTCGTATTTACCCCCCCCGCACTACCTTTGCTCTGTTTTCCTTTCCTTCTACCGTAATGATGTGTACTGATATACGGAATAGTCCATCGACATTACCTCCAGTGACTATTCTCACGGCACAGCTCACGCCACTACTACTCGCCGCGCAGAAGGAGGTCGCGGGCAAGATTGAGGTTGTGCAGGGAACTAATACCGAGTTAATGGGGAAGATCGAGACCCAGAGGCAGGAGATTGAGGAGTTGGTTAAACTGTTAGAGGGAAGGTTGAGCATGCTGGATGGAGCTGTGGAGGTGGTTATGGCTGGGAAGAAGGAGGTTGTTGGGGAGGAGGTTATAGGTGATTGATTGACTTGACTGAGCATTGTTTTATATCATAATATCATACTTTGATTTTTTCCATCATATTATACCAGATCATGTACGTGTAGGGCTCTTGTCCGCATAATTTTTCGAGTGGGGGTGGAGGGGCAGGTACGATAGTTAATGATGCCCATCGTGAATTCCTATCCGTAGGTTTCTATCATACCGGACCATGCTCAGGAAAAGATGGTTCGATAAATAAAGGCAGACATGTGACAACCCCTCTCACCAACTCTAATTCTCAGCCTCATCTTCCCCTCCCGCCACTTGTAAAGTGAATCCCCCCCCCCGCAATGCCTAAACGTAGGTTCCCGCCTGTTCGCAGTAACAAGCGGAAGAAGGAGGTATGCATACACCAATCCCTCAAACCACAATACAAGTCCTAAGGCTAATTTACGGAAACCGGCCCGGTAGCTCCCGGAAACTTCAGAGGAATTCCTTGATGGTTAGCGAGGTTTTTTACTTGTGCTATTGGTGATCGGGATGGGTATGGTACTGATGGTATGGGAATTGTAGCTGGTATTGGATTGGAGGAGTCTGGGGACCGGTGGAGGGCTGGGGATAAAGCTAAGGTGCGTTATGTGTGCATTTGTTGTGTAGCGATTTGTGAAAAGATGGAATTGACACCTGTGGGATGGATGGATGGATGGTGCGGACGATACTAGGCTGGGAGGTTCTACTTTAAGGCTATAGAGAGTTACGAGGCGGCGTTGGAGAGGAATTCGAGGTCTTTTGATGCGACTTATAATAGGCAACTGGATTCCATTCATCTAGTCACAAGAGGTTCACCCACTAACCTAGGCACTGCAGAGCGCGTTTGCTATACCAGCTAGCACAACACCAAAACCTGCTCCCCACTCCTTCAGACGTAACCTCAAAATTGCTATTAGAGAAGGCAGTGCAGAGCCATCGGGAATGCCTAGTTTTGGATCCCGACAATCAAGATGCCTTATTGTGGGTCCCTCCTCCGATCCAATCCAGTTTGATAATTTCTGTGGAGCTAACTGGATACGATAGCAACACGGGGCAAGCACTTTGCAGCCTTGCTGAAGCCCTGGTCGAGTATAAGAACACACCTATCGAAGCGCGGTCTGAAGCTTGGAAATTTTTGTGCGAAGCGGTGGAGATATTTCAGAAATGCCTCCAGGTCCAAGAATTCAAGCGCGCCTCATTCGGCCCAAGGGACGGTAGCGGCGCCGGAGATGGAGACACTGACATGGATGCCGATGAGCCCCCGGGCGGATCCGGGAACCCCATTCCCAGCCAGGGGGGCCGGGAAGATGAGCAGATGAGTGAAGGGTCTGGAAGCGACAACGCGCAATGGGTGATCGTACAGACTCCCGTGACGTTGAGTCAAATTTTAGACACGGCACTTGCTCAACTGGAGGCATGTGCGTCATTGCTGCCACTTTGCGCGGTAGAGAACCTTGGAGGAAAGTCGTTGTCCTGGGCACAATCCATGGGCGAAACCCTGTTGTCGTCAAAGATAATCCCACTATCTCAAGAGACAGGGCGAGAGCAGGAAGTCGCACTTGCCAAAGCCAACTTTGAGGTGTCACTTGGAGAAGCTAGCTTTAGAGCAGGCTTGACCGACCTCACAGGGTGGGAAGCAGCGATCCACCTAGCCTTTCCGAATTCCGAAGGCACGACCCAAGGCTTTCAGGAACTATGCGATAGAGCCGACGCTCATATTCGACTTGCCTCTACCGCCGCAGATAAGACGGAGGAAGAGGAGGAGGAGGCCGTGGCGTATTTGGCTTGGAGACATTACGCGTTTGCTGCCAAAAGCTTGTCCGCGGCAGCCAAGCTTGAGCCGGGCAAGTCCGAGATTCACATCGCGAGAGGGGACGTGGAAATCTTAAGGGCCAAGTTGGGTGTCCCCGCTGCGGCGAAGAGCAGAGATGTCTTGGTTAAGAATGCGGGTGTTTACTACCGCGGGGCGAAGAGGCTTGAAGGCGATGTGAGGGTTAGAATCGAGGCCGCAGTTAAAGAGGCCATGGTGACGTTCGAGAGCGGGGATGAAGGTGAGCTGTTGAAGGGGGTTGAAATGGGACCCATCGTCAAAGAAGTTGTGGTGGAGGCGGTGGACGAGGGCTTGTTCGACGCAGAGTGGTTGACGAGAGTTAGCTTGGGGTGAGATGTGGTGCTTTATTCGTCCGTTCCTCCGTGCGTACCGTATGATACCAGTAAAAGTTATGATCTTGAGGGTGTTCACGATAATTTGGGAGTTCTTGAAGTACGGGTATGGAATGGTGGTTTGGTACACTCGATCTTCAGCTGCAACATGATGGTTTGATGTGCCTTGATCGAATGAATCAATGGATGAATGAATGAATGAAAAAACCTTTGCTTCACGAGTACGCCACCATAAAATAGTATTCATACCGGTATTCATACCGGTATTGATCTTGTTTTGAGTCGGAGTATTACGGGATTCTATGCATATTTCCCCTCTCTCACACTTTCACTCCAGACATTCACCCCATTCCCTTCCATTGCTGTGTGATGCTCCCGGCGGTCGTCTGCCCGTGGATTCACCCCGGCCTTTAATCTACCGGCATCACTAAATACCTTTTGTTCCTACCGGTATCCACCCTCTCTTACTTGGTTCGCACCTTTGACTTCCCCCATTGGGCCAAAGAAATTGGGCCGCCAAAGACTTTATCAAACTATTTAGGGAGGGGCTTTTTTGAGATTTTCATCTCTTTTCTCCCCACCCCTCCCTCACAGCAAACACCTCTATATATACATCACAATACCTTTCGACTCGGAGGCTGAGTGGTCCAACAGGGGGGAAACCCCCTCAAATTGAACCCCGGCATACAGGCGGGATACATTTACTCAAATACCTATATGCTTGCACGCATATCGATATCTATGTGATGGAACGGTTAGACTGTCTTACCCGCTGCTGCAGAGGTACGGTAAACAGAACTCGCTCCAAACCAAACCGCTGCGATTGATTACCGGCAGCATGAATGAGGGAAGAGGAAGGTGGTTTTTCTTCCATTTTTCATGCCGTTTCCCACACGAGTGATGCGCCTGTTTTAAACCTTTCTGCGTTGTTCTGGAAGGGGGACGCATCTCGCTGGTTGTAAGGGAGAGCCAGCGAAAAGGCAAGCCATGAAACCTCGGGATGAAGTGTCGGGGCAATTTGATTTGTTTCCTACCCGTACTTAACTGTGCGGTACACCACTCTACAATGCAGTGCACACATTCTCTCCTATCTCTCTCCTATCCCTTAAGCAAGTTGTTGCTGCTTCAAACCATAACCAAGACAGTTTAGGAAAGAGCCTAGTTACAGTTACAGGGGAGGGGAAGGAAAAGGAAGAAAAAAAGTGGGATATGATGGTACTTGTACAAGTGCTAGGTAAGAATTTTTCGTACAAGATAGGAGTGTTAACTAGCAAAACAATCCCGGCTTGTACGAAAACTTCCTTCCCGGTACCAGTACCGTGCTGTGCCAGGAGTCTGGGATTTCTTCATACCAAAGGAATACCGTAACTTATCTTTGGCATGTTTGGGTGCTGGCAGCTCCGCGGCCTGTCGCTCTACTCGAGTAACGCTTCGGGTTCAAGTTACCCCGCTAAGTCGGGGTAGTGAATGGCAAAGCCAGCGGGATAGCAAATGACCTTCAGAGGATGATCGCATCACAAGACACTCATATTTCTACTTGGCGTTTCCGCCGATCATCCTCTATCTCTTCGCAAAAGAAAACCTTACGGTACAGCTCAATAAATCAATCCCTTCAAGAGATCACCTAATAATTTCTTTATAGTTCACATCTCTGCTCCCTAGCCCACTACCCACGACACTTTTCTCGCTCCCTCCCCCAATCCACCCTGAATCAGGATTAAATTTCGCCCGCACCCACACTCACTACCGGAATTTCTTTGTTGTTCTTGCTTTGAAGGTTTAACTTGCCCACCGTACTTGCTGGACAAGTACCGGTACCTTAACTCGACCGTGCTGACAACCCTACCACTAGTTTCCGGCTATTTCATACATAGCCTTACAATTCCTTATCTGCTTTTTTACGATACCGGTACTATATGATACGAGTCCCAGCTTTCTTTTTCTTCTGGGATAACACATAACACAATAAGCGGTCCTCAAGCCGCTACCCAAGGAACGTGCCGTTCGGGATCCCCCGGGGCTGGCGGGGTAGCCTGTATAATAGCTTGGACTTCCCTAAAATAAACCAAATCGAGCTCGTTGGGTGGTGGGGAAAGAGTGCGTGAAAACGCTTTCGTGCCCACTCGCAGGGTACTGTACATATTGGGAGTCGGTTGATAGCTGTCCAGCGTTGGGCAACACCAACAGTTTACTGTACTGCTACTACACTACTATTACTACCCCAATTGCTACTACAACTGCTGTTGTACCTTAAGAGTACCACTTACCGTATACCAACTTCTATCACCAACCAAAAACAAACAGTTTGTTCTGGCAAAAACAAGGGAAAATCCAAAAATGTCAAACATCGGTGGCCCCCAAACCACTGACGGAGAATGCGGTTCCCGCATTACCAGTTTCCTTCCACACCCAAACCCCCTCCCCCCGACCGCAACAGAGCACTGTCACCCCAGCGGCTACAACACCTTCCCCAACACCCCCGCTCCCTTGATCCCCACCAGCCCACCCAGCTACAATGACATCTCCCTACCGCCGGCGCGCTTCAAAATCTCCCCGCGTGAAGAGGAAGGGAAAGAGCAATTGCCAGCCTACAGCTGCTCCCTGCACCGCGAAGCCATATTTGAGCAAAAGATGGAACTAAGTAGTCCTTTCGACCGGGCGGGTGTGCGCAAGTGGGGAAAGGTGTATGCGGTCTTACACGGGACACTGCTGAAACTTCACAAGCCAAAGCGTACCCCATTTTTTGCGAGCAGGAAGCCAAAAGGGGTGGACGAGTGGGATGATAGTGGGGGTAGTGGTGATGGTAACAAAATAGTGGGCAGGAGACCGGTGGGGTATTATCCCGGGGAGCTGATTGGGTGTTATACACTGCAGCTGGCGGAGGTGGGGATTGCGGCGGATTACAAAAAGTGGGGTGCACATCACTCCCAGAACTGCATATCATCGCCACGTGCTAACTATGAGAAACCGAAGGAGACACTTCGTGATCCGCCTGCGCGCGCAGACAGAGCAATTCTTGCTATCCGCGAAAAGAGTAGAAATATTCCTAGACTGGCTAGAGGCGCTAAGCGCAAGTGTGGATCTCTCACCATCACTCGAGGAGCGGTCGCTACCGCGATACCAGACGCTACCGAGGCGGAGGCGACGGAGACAACCACACCCTCCCACCACTGGAAGCACAGCCACCACCTCCGCTGCCTCTACCACTACCGCTACCACTGTTCCAACGACACAAGCACCTCTCTCCCCCCGCTCGAGCACCGTCCTAGAATTGATGATGGGGGCAGACCTCCGCTGCCTCTTAACCCCCCCGCAAACCAACACCCCCATCACTCCTCCTGCACCAGCAGCGACCATACCCCCCAACATTCAACGACCCCAAATTCCCTCGGAAAAATGGTCCCCCCCGCGCATCCTAACTGCTGAAGCAAATATACGCTACACCCGCCGCTGCATGGCCGTGCTCTGCGGCGACGCGCCCAGACAGAGCAACTACGTAGTGCAGGACGGGAAGCGGTACAAGATTATCTGGGAGAAGCGGGAGATGGTGCTCGAGAAGATCTGGGTGGACTTGCCGAGGTATGAGGATGTGGTCGAGCTGGGGTCTTGATGGCCTAATATTTCTATCGCATTTCCTTTCTTCCTTACTAACTTTCGATTGAGTCTTGGGTCACGGTGCGTGGGGAGTTTTATCTACTTTTTGTTTTTGCTTTTGGGATGGAGTATTTTTGTCCGTGGATCAAAATTGTGAGGGAGTTTTCTGCATTTTTTTCTTCTTTTCTCATTTCGGTTGAATAGGTGCATGGATGGAGGAGGGATGAACATTGTGCAGAGTGTTGTCCTTCTCCCGACTTGTCCATCCATCCAACACAAATACCGGTACACCATACCGGTACTCCCCGAGCCATTTTCTTGTCTTCCAAAAATCACACCCCCTCACTCGCCACTTCTTTTTTCCTATTTTTCCATTCTCCTTCCTTCAACAGTACTTCGCGTGCAACACGACTCGACAAAACATAGTTCACCGCCATACCTATCTTATACCTACACCTAAACATCATACATAACGCATCCCTCCTTCCATCCCCACATCCATACATACACACATACATACAAGTAAATAAAAATAAATAAATAGGTTTTTTTTCTTTTTTTCCCCAAGTTAACACCAACCTTCGAAAAGGAAAGTGTAAAAACAAAAAAAGGGTTTCGCCAACTAGTTAGTTTTAATGGAAATGCTAGGATGAATGGATGGAGAGTAAGTGGTAAGAGATATGGTGGGACAAGATGGAAAATGGGGTAAAATGGATAAAAAAAGGAAAAACACCGTACCCGCTCCGAAGCAAAGCTATTCCGAGGCCTTTTTTTCTTTGTTCCAATCGTAGCGCAGCATACGAACCGAGCATGGCCACACCAGCCAAACCCTCCCCCCTCCATTGACTGTTCCACCATACCGCGGATCCCTAGGCCAGCGAAGAAAAAAAAAGAACCCCCCCATAAAGAAGGAAAAGAGAACAGGGGAAAGAAGGGACAAGAAGAGGTATAATTATAAAAAGGTAAAAAGAAGTAAAAAAGCCCCCGCCCGGCGGAAGGAAGGATCAGCTCTCCCCACCAGCCTTCTCCCCCAACTTCCTCTCCGCATCGGCCAGTCTACCCTTCGTATCTTCCAGCTCCTTCTTCAACTGCTTAATATAATCGATCGCCATTTCGACGGTACTGGCCTTGCTCGCCTGTCCCGCGCCCGCACTACCTCCTCCGCCGCCTCCTCCACCCCCACCATTAATACTACTCCGACCCTCTCCTCCACCTCCTCCATCGGAATTACTCCCCCCGCCGGAAGAAGAGGGAGTGGCCTTTTGAGGCAACAAGGAGGCGATCTCAGTGAGTGCGTTATTGATTCTATTTCGACGGCCCTGCTCAGCGATCTTGTGTGATGTTCGTTTCGAGGTTAGATTTGTCGAGAGGTCGGCTGGGTATGAGAGACCTAATTGCTTATGCGTGCCCTCAACAATGTTTTGGTAGTTGGATTTCAGGAGGAGGGTGGACGCTTCGGGGGTCATTCCTGGATGGGGGGATTCGAGGTTAGCGGGGGGTCTTGTCTATAGTGGGCTGTGGTATGACGATCGGTGGACGGGGAGAAGGGCTCGCTTTTCCCGTTATTGGAAACGAATAAGGTTTAGCCGTGCAGCCTGAGGAAAATCCTCATCTGTGGTAAAAGGCGCCAATACCCGAGCAGGATGCGCAGGCGGTTTGCTTCCCGAGGAAAAAATTTCCCCTTTCATACTGTGCACCAACGACAAGGGGGGGGGGTAATCAGGGCCCACTTTGGAAACTCACCTGAAGGTAATAGAGGCTTGATACTTGGCGAAATCTTGGGCTGTAGCCCAGGGCTCGAACTAACGCTCCCCCGTTTCCCCCCGCGTCCACTAGTCCCACTTTTGTTAACCCTTTGTTTGTTAAGGACACTGCCCGGCGTCTGTATGTTTATCGGACTTTCATGCCTTGACCCCGATGAGACACTACTACCTGATGAAGGCACCGGCTTCAGTGATGGTGTCTTGCTAGCTCCAATAGTGGGCGTTGATTGATTGTCTGCATCAAGATGCGGGGACGCCATAATCGCAGTTGCCCCTCCACCTCCCGCTTCATTATCATTCCGGGAAACCAGGGGAGCATCGGCCATTACCCTCTCGACGTCGCCATTCAGGAAATCGGAAGTCTCCATAGCTATTGGCGGGATATCTTCTGTCGGCAGATTCGTCTTCGTCAACTTCATCAATGACGCGGGGGTTGCTGGTGCTCCAGGTGTTGTTGAGGTGGACGACCCATCGTCTGATCGACCATTCTGTGGGGATTGGGAATTGCCATTTCGAGGTGGTGGGGGCGCCATCAGGACCTCCGGTAGAGGCTCAGGAGATACCGATTCGTTCGATGAGGCATCTGTACTTGATTGGAACCCCATCTGCTCCCGACCCCGGCATTGTGATGCACTTTGCCGGACCGCCGTGGGGGTTGGGGGCTGTTTCGAAAGTGCATTCGCGAGCTCTGGGGTTGCGGCCAATGCTGCTGGTAACTTCTTCCTCTGCGCCTTCATGCTTGGCGACTCCCGGACCACCCGGGCAGGATTACGGGACGTGGTCGATTTTCGTCGGCCTGTGCTTCCCCGTTTATTGATGTTCGGGGAGTCAACTGGGTCAATCGGAGATGCCGATTGGGAGTGGGTGTGCATCATATGTGGATTGGGCATATGGGTCCTATGAGGGTGAGCATCGAGGGCAGGAGAGGTCAAAGGGCTAAAGTAGCCGGGTATTGTGAATTCAGGAACCTGGTGTACAAAGTTGGTGTCCAGGGGAGTGACCGCAGGTGAAACCAGAGGTGTAAATATCATCTATCAATGTCAGTGATTCAATTAAAGATTGCCAGGATAGGCAAGGGTGAAGAATCACACCTGCTCATCTCTTAAACTATTATACCTTTCCATCATGATATCCGATTGCGAACCCATATGCGAGCACGGGCCATGTGGAAGGCCGGTCTGAAGGTCGATACTCGAGGGGGTAGGGGGGATCATCCCACCCTGTATCATGTGTTGGCGAGCTAGCATTTGCGAATGGTGTTCCTGCTGGTGTTGGTGCTGTTGGTGGTGATGGTGATGGTGTTGATGTTGATGCGACGCCCGCAACGAATGCAAATCATGAAACCGCAGATCCAGCATGTCCTCCGAACCCAATAAACCCGCCGTGTCTAGTGGGCCACCCACATCACTTGACTGTCCATTTGCCCGAAGCTCATCGGCATTCGTAAAGTCGGTATCCATGGCCGGGTGATCATCTTGTGCACCCGTGGTGTCGAATGGCGAAGACATGCTCAACTGAATGTTGTTGAAGTCGAATAGACTTGAAAAGTCCTCGGTAGCATTGTCTCCTGATCCGCCCGAGGTCGGTGAGGCCTGGTGGTGGTGAGACCACAGGGAAGTGCCATCGTTGTTCATAATATCGCTCGGGATTTCGTCAAGAATGAACCGCTCCTTATTAGGTTATGGGAGAGTGATGCGTTTGAAATGAATACGCGGGCGGGAAGTTGCAGGCAGAAAGGCTGGCCGCAGGTGGGGCTAAAAGGGCGGGAAGGGATAGGGCGGCGAGGAGTGCAAGAGGTACTTGTAAGGCCAGAGATCTAGAGAAGAAGCTAACCCGGGGATAGCAGCGTCCTCGGGGAAATGATGAGGAGAAGAGAAAGGAAGAGAAGTAATTGAGCCCGCGTGTGGGCCGCAGGCAGTTGCTAAGAATAAGCAACTCCGCAGTCGTATCCTTTTCCCGTAGACGGCGAAATATGGGATTTCTAGCAGAAAATCTATTCAAGCCAGGTTTCTTCCTCCTCCCCTTTTTTCCTCTTCCCTCACCCTTGGGCTACCGCAAATTGGCGTTTTGCGGGTGAACCTCGATTCGTCCTGCTCGAAAAATATTACCTAAAGCGAGGTCAAGAGTGTTCCTAAGGCGAATAAATAAAATAGAATACAAAATGTGGAATATAAAAAAAGAGAGCGAGTCGTGTATTTCAGTCTATCGGAAGTGATGTAAAATATTGGTACAAATACCGGTATGTTGCGGCCATTTGTACGGCTACCAGTTACCAGAAAGTGCAGTGCTTGGAGGGATTGTGAGAGGTGAACGGGGGTGGGGAAAGGTATGAGAAGATGAGAAGAGGGAAAAGACATACAGCCGGGATCGGGTGATAATCATCTGTGATTGGTCAGTTTTTCAACGACGTCCCCTCCTAAATGGCTCCGCCTAGGCTTGAAAAACATTTCCCCCACCTCCACGAAATGGCACGCACTTTATCATGCTATTCGCACTACACAACTTATAACCCGTTGGTAAGTTAGAGTGCATACATATATACATTGTAGATTGACACAACGGGCAATGGACAGTTCAGAAATTCATAGACCGGCCTTCTCTCCCCCCTCTCCCCCCCATGAGATCATTGGTAGGTTCATAAAAGTATCATGAATGACAAACCCATGATGGGGGGCTGTCTACCATATAATATTCTTGTCCAGACCCCGGCACTTCTCTTCGCATAGCGGCACGGTTTTCCATAGACTAGCACTTGAGCGCACAGCACTCCCCATCATCCACCCACCCATTTTCCCAAACTTGGGAAATCGTGCCTTTTTGCCAGCTTCAGAACCGTAGAAATTCTCCGGAGATAATTCAGACTAGCCAAGCCCATCCATGGTAATTTCAGGAGGAACCCTTCAAGTGTGCGAAGCCACCTATCGTACAAGTAGAGTAGACTACCGCTGTAAATTATCGGCGCGTTGCTCGTGCGTCCTCTACTGCCGTGATTGAAAAGGAAAAAAAAAGGGATAATCGCGGGATGGAATCTCTCATCCTGATCGCGTGAGCACTTTCTTCTTGATAAAATAAAAAAGGACCCAACAAGCAATACCGGTATGCCTACGGGCGCCCCTCTCATCCATGAAACTTTTCAGATTTAAGGCTCAAGGGAACCAATCTGATGAATTTCTACTCGAGTATGGCGCAAAGACTGTACTGTACTTGTACGAGTACCGTAGATCGTCGCTACAAGTACCTGTTCCAGGCAAGAAATATCGGAAAACAGAGGGGGTATATCCTGTACGGTATTGGCGCCCAGATATGCACAGGTTTTTTTTGCCGTGTATTTCTTCCTTAATCCCTGTGTTTTCGGATACCGTACTTCTTGCCTAGTACGAGTAATACTCGTAGACAAGTGTTGCAAAAAGCGTGAGCTCCAGCCGAGATAACCAGTATTATTGCAAGCCAGAAAATATAGTATCGTAATAGCCATGGTCTCTTTAGTCCCATGCCGGCAAAGGCTCACGGACGTCAATCGTGGGGGGCGCACTGGAAGAAAGCCTACAAGTACTGTACGAGTACAGTACTCGTGCCGGTACTGCCCAAAAATATTGAAAATGGAGCAACCGAACGTAACAGCATGGTAGGGTTTATTCTGCCTACGGTATCATCACACGAGTAGAAACACTGCTGAAAAACTCCCACTTCCCTCTTTAGCCGATAGTGGACTTCGATGGACTAGATGAAGCAAAAGAATGCGACGAAAGACTTGCCTAGCCATAAGGAATCCGCAGAGAAGCGAGCCCAGTGGGAGCCCGGAGGGGTCCGATAAGCCAAACGCAACCCTAAACCACCAACCCCTACCCAAGACAAGGGGAGGTATTTCTCGAATCACTCACTCTCTGTGTTTCTAATAGAAAAGCGCAGTTACCGAGGAGGAGCCATTGAGAGCGCGTACCATCTTCGAGACTTCCATATGATACTTACCATGCCGTACGGTACTCGAGTACCATATCATCTCGCACACCCCGTTGATTCCGCAGTTCTCTCAGGTTCCCTTAGGGGGGCAAGAAAAAAGAAACGGAGCAATCCGGGGATTGCATGCAAGTCAGAGCAACGACATTGAAACCCCATCGGGAATGGGGAACAGGCTCGCTAAAATCCAATCCCGAACAGCACTACATCACGTTAACACATTATCGCTTCTCACAAAACTACAGATCTGTCACTCATCAACGCCCCTTCGTTGTGTTGAATCTTGATTTCCCTTTCGAAATCCTCATGATCGGTTACAAGTCGCTTGGCTTTCACGAAAAGCCGCTTTACCGGCACCGTGGAAAATACATCGATACCCCGGTCGATTAACAGCTGTCGTTCAATCGACCAATAGGGTGCTCACATAGCTAGCACTCGCACTACCTATTAGCCAATAAGATCCAGCGTGTCTACTTGAATAGCCAGCGAACAGTGCGTGCAGGGGGTTAATCCGACATTCGGGAATCGGGAATGTGTGATGAAAAAAATTAGGGAGACCCGAACGAGGACAAGCCTGAGGATTGAAAGAATAGGAATTACTCAAAAGAAAGACAGGGGAGCCAATATCGCAAGCGTAGATTCGTATGATAAATAACTTGACAGCACCGCTAGTACCGTTACCTCTCATTTGCGCAAAATTTCTCGGTAATTCAAGGGAATAGAGGGATCAGCCCCGGGCCCGGAAAACTTACAAAATGCCTCTCAACTTTGGGGTTTGGGAGCCTCTAACCCCAAACTTTCCCCGACGCCCTAAAAGGGATTATCTGTGGCAGCAGAATTTGAAGAAGTCGGGGACGACGTCTCACATTCCAGCAGTTTGTGCTAAAATGAAGGAGAAGCGGGGCTTCCTGCTATTCAATAACTGCATCTCAATCCTAGCAGTCAAGCTACCCTAGTGCTCTTTAAGGGCTGTGAAGGTCCTGAGCAGAGACTTTCGTCATGCCTGCTTCCAAATTCAGTGGGGACCGATGACGATTCCTTGACCCACTAGCACTTCTATTCATCAGATATCGTGTTTTATGGTTCCTAAATGGGCCAAAGATTCGTGGATAAATTTATTCACAAGAGCACAGAGTCCTGAAAACTCTCGCACTGCGGGTGCCAGGAAAATGGCGTACTATTCCTTGTCCTATCGACCCCCAACCCCCACGGATGCTCGAGACGATTTGATGTGTTCCTTGTGGTTGGGGGGGTCCGTGGGATGTATGATGATGACTCCTTGGAACATGCCATGTCTTGCGCATTTGGAACCCACCCCCGCGATTTGGATCATTTGAACTTACTCCAAAACCTCCTGCCAAGCGATGTGCTCGAGTAAATGCTCATGGCAGGCAGGAAGCGCTCGAGTGCCCGAAGAGGGCGGTTCGCAAGATATACAGTCAAACCTCGCTGTCCCGGATCACGATAATCCGGATACCTCGCTGTCTCGTATGAATCTCAGTGAACTCTGAATTTCCTTCTACCGAAGCCTGGCCCGTTGTCCCGGATCCCTCGCTGTGCCGTACGGATTCTTCGGATTTTAGCCGTCCGGGATAGCGAGGTGCGACTGTATGGCAAAAAAAATCATTGCGCATCCGAGCGCCCATACAAACTCCTGACTCCTGTTTTTGGATACCTCTTGCCTGCGGTGAGCACAAGTACCGGTACAATAAGGTCCACCTCCTTTTAGAAGCCAGCCTTATTGATAGCGTAACCATAACACAGGCGCGGTGTCGAAATATTCCCAGAGCGAAGACGAAAAAAGTGATCCCATTGTGGTGCAATGTGACCAAAACTAAGCCCTTGCGCGACCCCAGATACTTGTGCCAGTGAAGTGCTGTACGAGCACCGGTGCCGAACCGTGCTCGTATAGCCAAGACGGGGATCGATCACGCTTCGTGGAGAAACATGATATGACCAGCAATATGATCAAAATACACGTTACACCGATATAAAAAATTTTCATCCCTGTATTCGCGGGGAAGGGCTGTCAAGCCATCAAGCCATGGTACCGTAAGAACTCGAAACATTGTCACTCGCGCTAAGAGGTTAAAGTAAAGTGTGGTGCTCGTAATATTAAATGAGAAGGAATCCTTCAGAATCCGTAGCTGTCTTAGACTATCAAACATATGCTTTGATCAACACTTTCAACCTCAGCTCGTATAGAAAAACCTGAGGAAAAGTCTAAAATGTAAATAGAGAAGAAAAAAGGGGGGAGAGAGAGTATAGAAGGCAGAAGAGAATGGACTTTTCATAACAGTGGAATTCAAAAAAAAACTCCATTAGTGGTCTTTTGGTGAACAATTGCCCATATTTTGCCATTAAACATATCTCCAAAAACTGTCGGAAGGGCAAAGGTAGAGTCAAAACTGCTACTCCTAGCTGTTGAAAGATTTTATACAAGAGTGAAAAAAAACACCAGGCCCTAAATGAAAGCCTCTTGCTACAAAACTGAAATGTGCACCCCTTCCAGTGGAAATACCCTATAGATTATATAGTATTGGCTATAAGATCCATGTACTTTCATACTGGGCTACAGCAAGTATTCCAATCGGGCCAACACAGCTTCAAAGCCTGATTCCAACTGAAACTGCCAACCGATTTAAAGTGTCAGTATGAAATCTACAATGGCGGAAGAGGGAGGAATGAGAAGGAAAGTTTACAAACCAGTCGAGCGAGCAATATTGAGTGAGGAGAGGATAGTGGCCGAGAAAGTAGGAGAGGCTAGAGAGAGAACTCTATGACTGGTTTTGATATCAATGAGCTTTAGGGGATATGATTTGCTGGAAATGGTTCCACCGTATTAGCAACGAGCTATATCAGGGTGTTAGGAGTACCAGAATCCGATACCTGGGAACCACTCTAAGTAGGGTAACTCCTCTCAGAATGGGAATCCCTGGACTCCAACACCACCCTCTGGCCTCCTGACAGGGCCTACATGTTATCATACAAATCAACCTCAGTTGAACCCTGTGACTATAATGCTACACCAGTAAAGGTGTAAGATTAACACTGTATA
Source organism: Tuber melanosporum (assembly GCF_000151645.1). NCBI lineage: Eukaryota > Fungi > Ascomycota > Pezizomycetes > Pezizales > Tuberaceae > Tuber > Tuber melanosporum. Next base: position 134,900 of record NW_003299146.1, on the reverse strand, counting down.
TGTTACTGCCATCTGTCTGACAGGATCCTGTTTGCAGGATTTAATAGAGAGGACCTTCAGCTAGGTTTGGGAAGTAGAACAGAGTAAATCCACCAACTATACAGGAAATTACTAGGCTTTGAAGATGTGACATCTTTGGCATGAGCCATAGGTAACGGGACATTTTTGCATGAAGAGATGATATCGAATAATAAAAAATCTCAATGAGAACCAAATACATTCGCAGACAACATACCATACTCAGAAGAGCCTAGAACTTTGAGAAATACTACTACAGAAGCCAATGGACTTTACAGAGTGTTACAACTAAGTTTCAAAACATGGTGTGGTTGGGGGAATAATTCCTAATACTAGAATGGCGATTGAAACCCTATTACCAGGAGCAACCGGGAGTTGCTAACTGAGGGATTGTCTGTCAATTCAGTAAAATAGCTTCCTGCGAATTAGTAAAAAGTTCTGTGGAAAGTATCTATCGGTTGAGTAAGGAGTTATGAAGGTTTGCAGTCAGGCAACCTAGAAAGGTTGTGATTACGACTACCTTTGTAGATACAACCCACAGATGAAACTAATCATTTCATCAATAATAGAGACAATTGGGGCCAACTCAGTTCGACCTGAGAACTAGGTCATGAGTCTAAAGACTCTGACAATCAGATAATTACTATTGGGAACAGTATGATTCCCAGTTAGCTATATTGTAATTACCAAAGAGGGTATGGTGATTTTGAGCGTCTCTGGGTGTTAGCACCTTGTGGCATACCCAACGTCGTGAGTTATAATTAGTGAGGTATATAGTAGTATAATAGATAGATGTAGTCTGCAAATACTCAGACACGGAATATAAATATCGAAGTACCTCCCAAGCTTTTAGACATCATCAAGCAACAGAGAGGAGACCTTCATAATATCATATTGTTTTTACTATTTTATTCTACTTTACCTACTTTACTTTACTCTTAGTAGTCACAAATGAAACGAGTGTAATCTGAGCCTTCTTAGACAATCTCCATCTACAGAAACGAATTTTGGTTGGCCTAGACAACTCTGAAGTCTATCAGTGTAACAATCAGCCTTCGGATAGTTAGTTCTTGATAAAGGGGAATAATACTTTTCTTCTTCTTTTCTTCTTATTTGCCTTACGATAGTACTAGGCCTATGCTTATGTTATCGATAGTACAAGACCTTTGTCTTCTATCGAGAATACCTATTATAAGCTTTCTCTAACTCTTCTTCCTGAAGAGTATTCTCCACGTTATAACAATAAAGGTTATGATAATGATAAAGAGCTTAAAGGTGTTTTATATCTGTTAAAGTAATAAGTAGGAAAAGTAATTAGAACAAAGTGTAAAGAACTGATCCCTCTCAGTCATACTGACCTCCTTATATAGTATTCTTCCTGTCCCAAGTCTTGTGACCCAAAGTGGTCACATGTATGAAACCAAATCATAACAAACTAGTCATATGACCAAAGTGGTTACATGCTTAAAACCCATGACCTTGTAGCAAGGTCATGTGCGAAAACCTAGAAACCAATCATAACATAATAAACAAGTCATATGACTTTAAGTGGTCACATGTGTGAAACCCATGACCTCGTAATGAGGTAATGTGCGAAACATATATCAGATGCGCAAGTCATACCTGCAAGGCATACTTGCCAGGCGCACTTCCTATGACTCATTATTGAGCTATGTGCAAAATATAACAAATCATAATATAACAAGTCATCTGAACTAAATAAGTCATATTTGCGAAACAATAATATACCTATGACTTATAATCATGAGTCTTGTGAAAACTGTTTCCATGCCAAGCTACATTTGTGAAAATCAGGTTGTCTCTGCCTAACAGTATATAGTTAGATCTTCCTATTACCGGGGTTCTCTACCAATCTACCTACTTCCTCCTACCGCCTGATGCAGCCAGGACACCAGGTGTCATGCCGCCTATTCTATGCAAGAAGCTCGCAAATGAGCAAAGAAGAAGTTACAACCTCCTAAACAGATCACTCCAATGGAGCTATTGGATACCTCCGGAGATGATTACTCTATATTTTTCAATCATTCGTCCTCTCTCTCTCTGGCTCTCCAGAAACCTATTGGAGGACTTGTAAGCAAAGCTCACAGGGTCTCTCTGTACTCAAAAGCCCCCATTCCTGTTTCATGATCAATCACATTATGATCAAATCCCCATGCGGTGGATCTTAAAAGACTTGCTGCTAGGATAGGAATTGTTATAGGTCAAATTCGGCAAGACATGTCAACAAGTATTGCTACAGCCAATATTTCCTTTAAGACTCTATCAGCTGACTCACTAGCCAATGCATGAGAGTGGATAGAAGTCCATCAATAATTGCTGGAAGGACAAGACATAGATAACAGTAATATTACAGTTATGTTATGTCAGTATATATTGGTAGAAGCAAATGTTCAGGAGATTCAAGGAAGGATCAATTGGAAAATAGCTACTAAACTAGCAGTACAAGATGCATGACTCGAATATCTAAAGGGGATAACCACCCAACTGTAGTGAGAAGCTCTTGAAGAAAATCTCACACTAGAACGAGCCTGCCAGGAATTCAGAGTACATCAGACTCAACAGAACTAAGTATTACGAATCTTGATATCCAATCTGGCAGCCCTACAAGAATGGGAGGCAGAACACTATGGTGACTTTACCAGTACCATTCAAAGGGATCAAGACTAAGCCTCTGATCTCTTGGCTATAATACTTGACAAAGTTAAAGTACAAGATAGCAGACAACTGAGTGGTTGATATGCTATATTGGAGTCAGTCCTAGAAGAATGGAAAGATGGTGCAGATGGGAAGGAATATTAGGCGGAGATAACCTGATAGACTGCAGAGTTGTCTAGGCTAACTAAGATTTGTTTCTGTAAATGGAGATTATCTAGGAAGGCTTGAATTACACTCATTTTATTTATACCTACTAAAAGAGAAGTAAAGTAGGTAAAATAGAATAGAATTGTAAAAATATATTATATGATTAAGGTCTCTTCTCCATTGCTGGATGATGTCTAAAAGCTTGAGAGGCACTTCAATATTTATATTCCGCATCTGAGTATTTGTAGACTACATTTATCTATTATACAACTATGTACCTCGCTGATTATAACTCATGATGTCGGATATCCTTTAAGATGAGAACACCCAAAGAGGCTGAAAATCACCACACCCGCTTTGGTAATTACAATATAGCTAACTGGGAATTATATTGTTCCCAGTAGTAATTATTTGATTGTCAGAGTCTTTAGACTTATGGCCTACTTTTCAAGAAGAACTGAGTTTGCCCCAATTGTCTCTATCATTGATAAAATGGTCAGTTTCATCTACAGGTTGTATCTGCGAAGGTAGTCGTAATCGCAACCATTCTCTGTCACCGGACTTCAAACCTTCATAACTCCCTATTCAACTGACAGATATCTTCTGGTAGAGTTCCTACTAATTTGCAGGAAGCTATTTCACCAAATTGATAGGTAATCCCGTTGTCGGCAACCCTTAGTTGCTAAGGGTAACAGGGTTACAATCGCTGTTCTAGGATTGAGAAGCTACAGGACCTCATCAGAAGTGTTTGTGATCTGAGACATGTTTAATTGCTGTTGTGCTATGAGACCGTGGGGTGGGGTTGTCAACAGCGCTCGCACGACGTGAGTGTAAGATCAACCCTCAACTACTACCTCTCAATGATCAACGGTTAATGATCAATTATCTGCTATGTATATTTTAGAGTAAAATAATAATAAATAAGGCTAGCTAATACTTTGTATAACCTCCCCTTATTTCCAATACTGCAGCTACTTTACCAGGCATTGATTTCCACAATTTTTCAAAAAACTCCTCAGAAATTGTCTCCCAAACTAAAGGTAATACTTGTGCAAGCCTCTTCTTAACAGCTTCTTTTCCTCCTGGGGTATCTCCAATTCTTGGATATTGATGGTGTAATCACTTTTTAAGCTTAACCAATATATGCTCAATACGATTCAAATCAGGGGAATATGAAGGGTGCTCCTCAACCTGAATACAATTTCTCTCAAGCCAATCCATGATACTATATGCTTTATGAACTGGAGCATTATCCTGCTGAAAAAGAATATCTTCAATTTGCATATCAAAGGAAATCATTTAATGAATTGCAGGAAAAAGATGTCTTCTTAAGAGTCTAACATACCTGGTCCTGTTGATATTTTGGGTAATAGGCACCAAAGGACCTTTTCTATTACCCTAAAAGCACCCCCATACTATAAGCGAAATACTCTTATCCTTTTCCTTTAGGTAAATACAGTATGCAAGCCACTGCTCCCCAGGTTCTCTGAAAACCCATTGCTGCCTTGGATTCCTGGATTTCTCCACACTGCACTCATTACTCCAGATGACTCTCTCAAAATCTTCGGCTATTCAATTCCTATGAGTAGTAGCCCATCTTAGTCTCTTAGCTATATGGACAGCTTTGAGCTTGAGTCTTGACTTGGCTAGCCATTTCTTAATATTGGCATCTCTGAGTACTCTATTCTCTATAAATTTGTTAGAGAATCATGTTCTATCACTCAGGCTCAGATGGGTACCCACCAGTAGAAAGAGAAACATTCGGCGTATATTTATCCCTGAAATCTGATCTGGTAATTTTCTGGTTGGATTTAGCAACCCGGATGATTGTACAATCCTGTCGCTGGCTAAGAACAGGTACGCGACCAGGATGAGGAATATTATTCAAGGACAAACACTCACATGTGCGAGTGAGAAAGCTTTTAATAGTTGACCATAGCTGGCCAATAATTTGAGCAACTAGAGCAATATTCCGGAGGCAGTGGAAAAATCCGATGATCATTCCTTTTTCCACATTAGTCATTTCAGTTTGAGTGGTCTTTAGATTTCGCTTTTTTGGCTTTGATTTATATCTGGATTGGTTAACCATTGGAAATTCAGAGGAAATTAAAATTAAAGAATTATTCGAATAGAGGATTACCGTATCTTGGTGTGTAATATTGTATGGGGCAGGTATCATACAGTCGCGTGATCAACAAGCTGGCATTTGGTGAGGTGGCATTTGGCGAGGTGGTATTTTTGGTGAGGTTGCTTTGTAAGACGATCACGAACACTTCTGACTGGGCACTATACAATGTATTCTGAAAACTAGTTGTAATATTCTGTGAAGTCCATTGGCTTCTGTGGTAGTGGTCCTCAGAGTTCTAGACTCTTCTGTTCATTATAAAGCGGGTGCAAATATATTGGTTTCTCATTGAGATCCTTTATTATTCAATACCATTTCTTTTTATGAAAACATCCTGTTACCCACAGTCCATGCCACTGTTATTACATCTTTGAAGCCTAGTAACCTCCTGAATAGTTGGTGGATATACTCCCTTTTATGTCCTAGACCTAGTTGAAGGTCCTCTCTCATATATTCTGCGAACAGGATCTGGTTGGACCGACTTTGGCAACATATATGGTGTTATCCTCACACCTTCAATTCTGTGAGATTATAGTCGCAGGACCCAACTAAGGTTGATATGTCTGATAACGTGAAGGCCTCATAAGGGGGCCGTAGGGGGCTGTTGGAAACCAGGAATTCTGATTTCAAGTGGGGTTATCCTACTTAGGGTGATTCCTAAGTATCAGATTCCTGTATTCCTAACAAGAGCTTTCTCCTCTTAAGACTTTACCTCGAATACCTTTTTGGATACATATAAAATGACAAAAACAGAAAAAAATTAAAATTAAATTAAAACAATTAATTATTAAACATTAAACATTAATTCCTTTAGGACTCGATAAGAGTAGGGTAAATAACCTTCCATGTTTACTTGGCCACAGTAGGAAATCCTTTTTCTCATTGTCCTTCCTGTGTCCCCTGTAGCATTTCCAGATGATCATAGTGCAATTCATCCACTATTTCCCTCGTGTGATTCATGCCTGTGGCAGGCTCCCCAGTGTTCTCGTCTTTGGAACAACCTTATCATATAACAATGTACTATAATTCATGTACCTCTTGGTAGTGACTGTGCACTCTCTTTTGGTAAGAGCATATTCTGCTACTTACTATTTTCTCTATTTCATATTGTAAGTCACCCTTAATATCCCCAGGCTCTCTGGGAGGTTGTTGTCAGTCTGTGCATACCAACTCCCTCTAAGGTTCTAACAGAACAACATGGAACACTGGATGTATGTTTTATCGATACAAAATAATGAGTTTGTGGGAACAATTTTCTCATTTCTCCAATATCATGAATGGTCTATATAATTTTGGACAGAGTTTCTTTGACTTTCGAGATACATGAATGTTCTTTGTGTTTAACATTACTTTATCAGTGATTTTAAAGCTAGGTTGTTGCTTGGTCTTCCTATTATAGTCTTTGGCCATAGCCTTTCATGTCTTCTGGAGTGATTGCCTGTTAGGCAGAGATAACTTGATAGACTTCAAAATTGTCTAAGCCAATCGAGATTTGTTTTTGTAGACGGAGATTGTCTAGGAAGGCTCAGACTTGGCTTGTTTCGTTTATGACTACTAGGAGCGAAGTAAAGTAGGTAAAGTAGGGTAGAATCATAAAAACAATATTATATTGTTAAGGCCTTTTCTCCGTTGCTTGATGATGTCTAAAGCTTGGGAGGTACTTCGATATTTATATTCCGCGTCTGAGTGTTCGTGGACTACATCTATTCATCATACAACTATGTACTTCTTTAATCGTAATTCACAACGTCGAGTTTTCTTCCAAGGTGCAAACACCTGTAGACCCTGAAAACCATCACACCCTCTTCGGTAATTACGATATTTCTTCTTAGGAAACGTACTGTCTCCAATAGTAATATCCCGATTAGCAGTATCTTTTAGACTTATGGCCTAGTTCTTAAGTCAAACTGAGTTGGCTCCAATTGTCTTCGCCATTGATAAAATGATCAGTTTTATCCACGGCTATATCTGCAAAGGTGGTCGTTATTACAACCATCATAGGTCGTCTGACTCTAATCCTTTCTAACTCCATACCCAACTGATAGATTTTCTCTGGATGACTTCCTATTAACTCGCGGGAAGCTATTCCACCAGATTGGTAATTAATCCCTCGGTCGGCAACTCTTGGTTGCTCTCTGGGTAGTAGGTTTCAGCAATCATTGTAGTATTGAGAATCATCCCATGATTGCGACGTGTTCTGAAACCCAGTTGCAACATTCCGTGAAGTTCGTTAGCTTCTTTGGTAGTGTCTTTTGGAGTTCTAGACTCTTCTGGTGTATGTAAATGTATTGGTCTCTAGTAGAGATCCTTTACCATTTGATACCATCTCTTTGTACGAAATCGTCCCATTACCTACAGCCAATGCCAAAGGTATCATGTCTTTGGAGCCAAGTAACTCTCTGAGTAGTTGACGGAATCACTCCATTCCACTTCCCAGACCTAGCTGAAGGTCCCCTCTCATATACCCTGTGAACAGGATCCGGTCGGACAGACGACGACGACGTATATGGTGTTATTCTAACACCTTCAATTCTGTGGTAATATAGTCACAGGACACAACTGAGATTGATATATATGATGACGTGCAGGCCCCGTAAGGGAGCCGGAGGGGGGTGTTAGAGACCAGAGATTCCAATTCCAAGTAGGGTTATCCTACTTAGGGTAGTTCCTAGGTATCGGGTTCTGGTATTCCTAACATTGCCTTGCTTGCTTGTAAATCGTCTTTATCCAGTTTGCATAAAGTGTAGCTCCTAGATTGTACGCCTTGTGTTCCTTCATCCATTCAGTCTGTAGATTAAATCTATAGTTTACATAGAAAGTGGTCATTCTGTGTACATTAGTTGCTGAGTTATTGTAGGCATGTTCTGCTAGAAGTAGCAATTGATACCAGTTGTCCTGATTTTAGTTGATAACTCTTCGCAAGTAATCTTCCACCACTTGGTTGGTTCTGTGAGTAATACGCTGTAGACATCCTTCTTTTTATGTTCAATGTTTTGCATAGAGATTTTCAAAATTCTCCTGCAAACTTCGTATTCATAACTGAGAAAATTTCTATTCATAAGCTGTATAGCTTCCATATTATATCTATAAAGTCTGTAGCCATATCATTTGCGGTAGCTGTTCAATCTAATCTAACCAAGTGGGCCATTTTTGTAAACTGATTAACTACTACTATAATTTGGGTACAACCTTGACTTTACAGTAGCTGCATAACAAAGTCAATGGATATTGATGCCCATGGTTTATAGGATATTGACAGCAGTTGTAGTAGACTATATTTCGAGTGTCGTGGAAATTTGTTTTGTTGACAATTGTCATACGATGTAACAATCCCTCCTTGGATAGTTAGTTCTGGGCGATGGAGAACAATACTTTTGTTTTTTTGTTTTTTTCCTTAGTCTTACGATAGCACTAGACCTCTGTCTACGTTACCAATAGTACAAGACCTTTGTCTTCTATCGAGAAGGCCTCTTATAAGTTTTCTTTAACTCTTCTTCATGAAGAGCTCTCCTTGGCGTAACGATAACATTGCAATAAAGATAAAGATCATAAAGGTATTTTATATTCGTTAAAGTAATAAGTAGGAAAAGTACTTAGAACAAAGTGTGAAGAACCTATCCTCCTCGGCCGCATTGGCCTCCTTATATAGTGCTCTACCCGCTGGTAGTCATGTGACCCAAAGTGGTCACATGTGCGAAACCAAATCATAACAAACTAATCATGTGACCAAAGTGGTCACATGCTCAAAACCCATGACCTTGTAGCAAGGTCATGTGCAAAGACTCATAAACTAATTATAATGCAATAAACAAGTCATATGACTCGACTGAGTCATATGCGTGAAACCCATGACCTCATAATAATGTCATGTGTGAAATATAAATTATATATACAAGGCATACCCGTAAGACATACTCATAAGGTATACTCACCAGGCACATGTCTCATGACTCATAATTAAGTCATGTGTAAAACATAGCAAATCATAACATAATAAGTCATATGACCTAAATGAGTCATATGCGTGAAACCATAACATACCTATGACTCATAATCATGAGTCCTGTGAAAACCTTTTCCATGTCAAGCCATGTTCGTGACATTAGCTCCTCTCCCCCTAAGCTTGAGTCTCATTAGACTTTGTCACCTAGCTTTAATAGTTCACATCCTGCTGAGTGTATGGACCTCTGAAACCTATTGAGCTTGTGATCTGCTTCCCGCCATCCTCCCCTCACTGTTTCCAAGGTGAGGTTCGCCATCGCGATTGTGCACCACTGGGCATCGTTCAGCTACCTCAACTCTGTGATTGTTTTATCGTTTGCCGAAATTGTGGCCTTGGCTTGGCCCAGTTGTTCTCAGAGTCCTCTGATTTGCCTATGTAGGCTTCTGGTATCCGGCTCCATTTCCGTAGATGAATTCTGAGCTCCTCCCTCCCTGAGCCTCATCCTCGATGCCCTAGCCCTCTGCTATATCATGGCATCCTTGCCATCTAATTCTTTCTTTGTTCCATCCTTTTGCAGGTAATATCCCGCAGTGATTTTCTTTATCCTATGCATCTTGTAGGTGTTGTTGAAGCACTGTTTCCAGTGCTTTAGGACATAGTCCAGGCGTGGACCAAACTTTTTGTATTCTCTCGGGAACCATCCCGAGCCTTCCTTATCTCCATAGTGTGTAGGACATCCATCATTGTAGCATACCATCTATAACATGGCATTATGCTGTACTTGTTTTTCCCTTTCCTTGAGTTCTTCGTCAGTCAGCCCAATGAATAAGTATTCAGGACTGGTGGGTGTAGTTTGTCTAGAGCTATCATCCCAGCCCTCGTGAGGTTGCAACAGCGTGGGAGGCTTTTCCTCGTCTTTGCCTTAGTTGAATGTGATCATTACCTGGGCCGAGCTTGCCTGGGTATCGCTGGTGGAAGGTTGAGAGGGTATCTTGTACAGGTTTGAAGTTTTGTGTGAAGTACCAAGTCTTATTACATTCGGGTAAATCTCTTGTCCACTTGGCTCGGTATTGGAGGTAACCGTAGAAGTAGCGCGAGTCGACTATTTCGTCGAGTTCGTATTCTGGTTCTCCGTTGAGTTCAATCAGAGGAGGAGGAATAATTGTTTGTGAGAGAAACTTGTTGTCGTTGTGTAATTCGAGGAGTGAGATATGGAATGTGTTGTGTATTCGCAGCGTGGGTGGAAGGTCGAGTTTATAAACTCGGCTGCCCACCCTTTCCAGTATCCTGAATGGTCTGCTTTTCTTGTAGTCCAATTTCTTTGATGGTCACATCATATGGATATTGTTTGGTATTAGCCATATCATATCTCCCAGTTGTATGTTTAGATCCGGTCTACAGTGTTTATCGTATTGTTCTTTTTGCCGTTATTGTGCTTAACTCATTTGATATTGTAAATGTCTCGTGTAGTTTCCCCATGTCTTTTTTGTCAAGTATTATACCGTTAATCGTATGATAGGTAGTCTGACTTTGTAGATGTTATTTATAATTCGCAAAGAATAGTGTTGTGCCTATCATTTCTTGTTTTCCACTATTGTATGTGAATTCGGCCATTGATAGCAGTTTGTACCAATCATCTTGTTGGTAATTGACGTAGGCCTGTAAATATTGTTCGAGTATTGTATTTACTCATTCCGTTTGTCCATCCGCTTGCAAGTGAAATGCCGTGTTCAGCCTGTTTCGTATCTCCATTTCTTCGTTTACTTTTTTCCACAGTCCTGATGTGAATAATATTCTTCAGTCGGTAATAATATTCTTTGGAATACCATGAAGTCGGAAGACTTCTTGGAAGAATGTTTGTATAAAATCCCACTTGTTCATATCTTTGCTAACCGGTATGAAATGACTCATTTTGGTCAGACAATCTACCACAACCAGGATGCTATCGCAATTTTCCGATACCGGGAGGTCCTGATGAAATCCATAGTAATTGTTTCCCATGGTCGTTCGGGAACTTCGTTCGATTTCAGTAATCCATATGGTGCATGTTTAGCCGTTTTCATCCTTTGGCATATGTTGTAACTTTTGACATATCGTTTGATATCTTTGCGTAGTCCTGGCCAATAGAATGACCTCGTGATAAATTCCGTGGTTTTAGCTATTCCTCCGTGTCCTGCCATTCGGATATGGTGGTATTGTCTTATGATGTCTGTTCTCATCTTTTGTTCTTCCGGAATCCATTGTTTTCCATCGTACCGGATGTTTCCACCCTCCCATTAGCATAAACCTTGAGGAATTCCCTTCATCTTTTTTTTTCCTTCCTTCATTGCTTTTCTTATTGTCTGAATTGTTTTGTCTTTTTCATTTGTCTTCTTGATTTCCTTGTCTTCTGTTGATGTGAATTGGATAACCTCTATTGCCTTGAAGTAGGTTTTCGGTAATAGTGTTCCTATTTTTTGTTTGATTCTTTTGTTTTCTTTTGTTTGTAGTTTGTCGCTTGCAATCCTTGTGTGAGTATCTGGCTTTCTGCTCTCTTTGCCTGGTCGGTATTCAATTTTGAAATTGTATTTGCAGAGTTGCTCCATCTACCTTATCTGGCGGTCGTTTAGTTCCTTTGTAGTTATGAACGGGACCAGATTCTTGTGGTTGGTTAGAACTCGGATTGGATGGTCGTTGTTCAGAATGTATCTCCTCCATTCCTTTAATACTTGAACTATCGCTAATAGTTCTTTGTTCGCAACGTTGTAGTTGTACTCTGCAGGGGTCATTGTCTTAGATCGGTAAGACACTGGCCTCTATTTTCCGTCTTCGCATTGTTGCGATAGTATGCCTGAGCATACATATTTTGAGATGTCCGTTTTAATCATTATTCTTTAGTTTGGGTCGAAATGAACTAATATTTGTACCGATGTTAGATGTGTTCGTATTGCATCATATGCTTTCAGTTCCGCTTCTCTCCATTTCTATTTCTTGTCTTTCTTTGTTAGGTTATAGGGTGGTTTTGCAATCCTGCTAAATCCCTCTATGAACCTTCGATAAAGGTTGCAGAATCCCAGAAAGCATTGAATATCTGTTTTTTTATTTGGTTTGGCCCAATCCTATATTGCTGCTGTTTTGACTGGATTGACCTTGATCCCGCTTTGATTGATGATAAATTCGAGGTATTCCGTTTCTTCTTTATGGAATTCGCATTTTGTTAGTTTGATCTTCATTCCTGATCCTTGTATCATAGTCATGATATTGCTGATATCCTTCTGGTGTTGTTACATGTTTTCCGAGTAGATGAGTATGTCGTCCAAGTATACGATGCAACATATGTCGAGGTACTTATTAAGTACCTTGTTGATCCATCTTTGGAATGAAGCCGGTGCATTGGTTAGCCCGAAAGGCATAACCAGGTATTCGAACATTCCGTATCCCGAGACGAATGTAGTCTTCCATTCGTCTCCTACCTTGATGCATATATTGTGGTATGCATCCTTGATGTCAAGCTTGGTGAAGTATTTCGCTGACCGTAGTCTATCTAGTACCTCTCCAATTAAGGGTAGTGGATATCGATCTTTCTTGGTAACTGAATTGAGGACTATGTAGTCCACACAGAGTCTTATTTTTCCATCTTTCGTTTTGACGAATAGTATTGGAGATCCTCTTGATACGAAGGAGTCTCTGATCCTTCCTCGCTTTAGGTTTTGCTGGATGTACTTTCTAAGTTCTTTGAGTTCTGCTGCTCCTAGTGGGTATACCTTCTTGTAGGGAATCTCTTTTGTTTTTCCCATTTTCTTATTTTTGTCCCGCTGAATTTCGTGATCGATTCCTGCTCTTCGGGGTGGTAACTCCGCAGCTTCCTCTTCTTGGAATAGGTTCGTGAATTGATAATATTCCTTTGGAATCAATTCTTTCCCTCTCTTTTTGCTTTAGTATTTCTTGTCTTGGATTGCTAGTTCCTTGCTGATATTGATTTTCGCTTAGACTGCTTTTTCGTCTTCGTATGTCCATTTGAGAATTCCTATTGTATCTCCTCTTCGATCGTACTGTCCAAAGGCTTGTGCTGTGATCTCCTTGATCCTAATTCTTTTTGTTGTATCATACTGGTTTTGGTTTGTGCTTTCATATCTCTTGTTACCCCTTGTGATTTCTTCCAATTGATCTACTTCGTCTAGATCCTCTCGGTTGATATTTTTGATAATCAACTGTGTGATTCGATCACATTTCTGGATTTCGTAGTCCTTTTGAGCCAGGTTGGCCAGGACCACTTTAATTTCACCTGTATAGTCAGCGTCGATCACTCCTGCCATGGTCATGAGTTGAGATTTGACTACTAGACCACTGCGGGGTGCTATCCGTCCATAGATGCCTTCTGGTAGTCCGATGGCTATTTCTGTCATTTTCGTTAACTGCCTATTGGCAGGTATCTTGATTCCTTTGTTGGCATACAGGTCATGCCTTGCTGCCACTTTGGAACCCTTGGTAGGTACTTTTGCCTCTTGGTTTAGCCTTTGTATCTGGACTCTCTTATCTTGCCGCATCTTGGCAAACTTTGCTTGCAACGTTTCTTCTTCCGCTTCTCTTATTGGTGTCGAGTAAACTACAGGTAAACTGGTGAGACATTGTGTCGCACACAGTTCACTGGTGAAGGTCATCTTGTTCTCGTTCCAATTGATCGTCGGATTATGTTTTCGTAACCATGGCATTCCAAGGACTATCTCATGGTTTTTGAGATCTGCTACCTGAAAGGTTGCCGTTTTCCTATAGCTGTCAATGTCCATAGGTATTGTCACCATATGGGTTATAGGACCCATTGCGCTTGGCTTTCTATCTGCTAGGTAGACTTATCTCGCTTTTTTCATTTCTTTGGTGGGGAGTCCGTATTTGTTGCAAATTTCTTTGTTGATGAAATCTTCAGTTGCTCCCAAGTCGAACATTGCATATATTGTTGTTTCTTTGTCTTTTTCATTGTATATCTTAGTCTTCATCATCACAAGATCTCTGTCTTCTTCTCCTCTTTACATGTGTAGTACCGTGTAGTAGTTTGCTAACTTGATGGGTTTTCCAGGTCCACATCTTGGGTCTCCCAGATTACCATTTACAGGGGACTCTCGTCGTTTTCCACCGATATATTTTCTGCGATTATTTTGCGAATGTTCTCCTCTTTTGAGCTTGGAAGCGATTATTTCCAGCAGCTCTGGTCCCTTGGTATTCACTGTCGGGTCGGCTCCTGCATTCTCATATCCGATGTTCTGCTTTTCTGCATCTTAGGCAGAGTTTCCCGTTCATTCTTCTAGCGTATTGTTCCTTAGACAGGTTCAGAGCTGGTCCTGCCCTTGATTTGTCCAATTCCTTTGGCTTGCCTGGTGTTAACACTCGACTTTTACCTCAAGCAGCTTGCGGTTTGAAGGTTCCATCCACGTTCCTGGATAATTGGGCCACTCTGTGTGCTATAGTGTTTTCTGAGTTGTTTCGAACCATGTTTAGCTTGCTTTCCTTATCGATGACCCATCTTGCAAATCGTTCTGCTGTGGTGTAATGTGAGGTTGAGATTCTCTACGCTTCTCGGAGTCTTTCACTACAGTTTCTCAGAGGATGATGTAGAGGGTAGCATCATCAAACTCAGCCTCATATTCTAATAGTCGGCATTCGTTCCTGTATACCGAAAAGGTTGGTTTTCTTTGTTGGAGTTTTTCCAGCTTTCGTCTTGCTATCTCTTTGGCATTGGGATCCCCGAATTGTTTGAAGAGCATCACCTTGAATTCTTCGCACATGACCCATTCCCTCTGCTTCCTTCCATCTTGGAAGAGTATGATCCATTGCCCCGCGAGTCCTCTTAGTAGAGATTCCACATATGGAATCTTGATCACATCGTGGTGTTCTCCATATCCCTTAACGGCAAAATACCCTTCGTATTGTACCAGAAATATTCGTAGCTTATCTTCGGCTCCTTCGTATGTGTCGGGCTCTTTTGTTCTCGGTCGTTGGATGTTTCCTTATCCTATGTTTCATGTTGCTGCTAGAAATATTTGAACCTGATTCTCAGTCATTCCAAGTATGTTAGTACTTGAAGCGGGAGCGGCCGGGGCCAGTGGCCTAGGTACTGCTGATCCTGACATTCTCTCGGGTCGTGGAGTTCTGGTAGGAGAGCTATCGACTGGCAATCCTTTCTCTGGAGTTACTGGGCTTGCTGCCCTCGCGGGCTCTGCTGAAATGTGATCTAGGGCATCGCTGAATCTCCCTAGGTTATAGTTTTGATTGTCGATATCGATATCTCCTTCCCTGTCTGGGTTGAAGGATGCCGTCTTGTATCGTTCGGTGTCATACTAGGTGACACTTTGTAATATAACAATCCCTCCTTGGATAGTTAGTTCTTGGCAATGGGGAACGATACTTCTCTTTTTCTATTTCTTTCTTTAGTCTTACGATAGCACTAGACCTCTGTCGACATTACCGATAGTATAAGACCTTTGTCTTCAATCGGGAATGCCTATCGTAAGTTTGCTTTAACTCTTCATTGTGAAGAGCTCTCCTTGGCATAACGATAACATTGCAATAAAGATAAAGATCGTAAAGGTATTTTATATTCGTTAAAGTTGTAACTGGTACGAGTACTTGGTTATTGGTTTTGTTTTATATTTTGTTTTAAGTATCGCTTTGATACTTGGGTTTGTTTTATGTTTTGTTTTAAGTATCGCTTTGATACTTGATTTGTTTTAAGTATCGTTTGATACTTGGTTTTGTTTTATGTTTTATTTTAAGTATCGCTTTGATACTTGGTTTGTTTTAAGTATCGTTTGATACTTGGGTTTGTTTTATGTTTTGTTTTAAGTATCGCTTTGATACTTGGTTTGTTTTAAGTATCGTTTGATACTTGGTTTTGTTTTATGTTTTGTTTTAAGTATCGCTTTGATACTTAAGGAGTTTTACCAAAGAGTATCAATTAATACCTTTGATTAGTTTCGTTCATGCTAGACATGAACAGATTTGTGTATTTAAAGACCGCCTGTTTCTATGATGGAAAAGGCAGACTTCGACAGACAGTATTTCAGATACCCTGGGAATGTCACCATATAAGGCAGTCTTTGGCCGTCAATACCCCCTCCTACCTACAACACTATTTAAGAACTCCTCAGTCCCTGCCTCTGATGACCATTTAAACCGCCACCAAGCAATTCGGAACGATGCCTTCCAAGCTGTTAAGGCTGCTCGATTCCGAAGCACCACTACTGCCCAGAAACGACAACACAAACATGTCCCCATCTCACCAGGAGACATGCTCATGGTACATGGTAACATGTTCATTACCAATGTCGGACGTAGCAAGAAACTGCAACCCCGATGGCGAGGACCTTTTAAGGTCTTATCCTTTGACGAACATACAGAGAACTACACTGTCCAGATGAATGGACGCATGTACCGCCGCAATACTGCAGTATTCCACGCCTCTGCTGTCAAACGATTCCACCCAAATGACGATTCTAAGTTCCCTGGAAGAACCCACTCTCGACCCGAACCTATCATCATTGAGAAGAAAGATGAATGGGAAGTTGAAGAAATCCGAGACCACTGCCTTTGGCATGGAAATGATCAATTCTTAGTCAAATGGAAAGGATATCCAATGAGCGAAAACAGTTGGGAACCACTGGAAGGACTAGAGCACGCTATGGATATGGTGAATGAATGGTGGAAAGACAATATGCCGAATGGATCCCTTCCCCCAACAATCAACTACATCACTATGTGCTGGACACCCACGATGCCAGAAACTGAGCGATGGCATGCAGAATTCGAAACTAGAGATGGATTTTGGGCACCATACTTTGAATCGGAATTCGAGAGTAGCGATCAGGAGAATCAAGCTATGGAGCAGGCCCTCGACAACTTTATCTAGTCACCAATCACCATCCGAATACCATAACGATGTCAAACTATGTGGAGCTCAATGTGAGGCAGCGACAACAGATTGTTGGACTGTTGTTGAACCGCGATGCTATCCAACTTGAAGACTATTTCGAAATCCTCTGGATTGACTACTGTCCTGATTGCGATCATGCTTGGGTTAATGTACAGCACGAACCTGGTATTCGTGACTACAGTGATTTAGATTTCTTCGAGTCTAAGTGTTTCCTTAGAGTTTCCTCTTGTCCCTGATGTGACACTTATGATGAAGAGTTTTTAGCGGAAACTGAAGCCTTTAGTTTCTCAGACTCCGCTTTTGATGATTATTGAGTTTTGTTTATTTAAACAGTTGTTTTGTTTTGAGGAATGTAACCGGTACGGGTACTTGGTTATTGGTTTTATTTTATGTTTTATTTTAAGTATCGCTTTGATACTTGGTTTGTTTTAAGTATCGTTTGATACTTGGGTTTGTTTTATGTTTTGTTTTAAGTATCGCTTTGATACTTGGTTTGTTTTAAGTATCGTTTGATACTTGGTTTTGTTTTATGTTTTGTTTTAAGTATTGCTTTGATACTTAAGGAGTTTTACCAAAGAGTATCAATTGATACCTTTGATTAGTTTCGTTCATGCTAGACATGAACAGATTTGTGTATTTAAAGACCGCCTGTTTCTATGATGGAAAAGGCAGACTTCGACAGACAGTATTTCAATATACTTGGTTGAACGGTTACTTCTTTGTTCCCCAGTACACCCTCGAAGCCTCCTTTAGTTCTCAGCTCTCGCCTCCTCTCTGGAAGAGCAGGCCACCTGCTAACTATTGTATCTATTACCGATAACGTGATTAGCACCTTGCGAACACGTTACAAAAGTAATAAGTAGGAAAAGTACTTAGAACAAAGTGTGAAGAACCTATCCTCCTCAGCCGCATCGGCCTCCTTATATAGTGTTCTTCCCGCCAGTAGTCATGTGACCCAAAGTGGTCACATGTGCGAAACCAAATCATAACAAACTAATCATGTGAGCAAAGTAGTCACATACTCAAAACCCATGACCTTGTAGCAAGGTCATGTGCAAAAATACATAAACCAATCATAATGCAATAAACAAGTCATATGACTCGACTGAGTCATATGTGTGAAACCCAAGACTTCATAAAGATGTCATGTGCGAAATATACATCATATGCGCAAGGCATACCTGCAAGGCATACTCGTAAGGTATACTCGCCAGGCACATGTCTCATGACTCATAATCAAGTCATTTGCGAAACATAACAAATCATAACATAATAAGTCATATGACCTAAATGAGTCATATGTGTGAAACCATAACATACCTATGACTCATAATTATGAGTCCTGTGAAATCCTTTTCTGTGCCAAGCCACATTCGTGACATACGACCATATATAATCATTTAATCAATCTACCAAGCCTTTCCAATAGAAGTCTCTTATCATTATCACAAGCATTTTTTCTTTTTTAAGATATCCTGCTATCTAAGCATCGTGGTACCCTTCTGCTATTATTGTATACAGGTCCTGGTTTTTTGGTACAAATAGTCATTACTTGTAGTAAAGCAACTTGTCAGATGGGGTCCAGGCTTTTGGGAAAGGTTTGCCATTGTCTTGTAGTTTTTCCAACTTATTTTTTCTTTTAAACCATTCTCTATCTTCCAGAATGACTTTTAAGATTTTCTCCAAGAATTCTGGATTGAATTTCTTCAATTACTTGTGGTCTAATATAGCACTAGTCATGAGGGTTCACTCAGATACTTCACCTGTATTGTACCAGTATATATTCTGTTCTATTGATGCTTGTAGTTGACTGACTACCAATTCCAGTTCTCAGATAGTTCTAGCTCTTAATGCGATATCTGTACTGCCAAATCCCAATGTGCCTCGTTCAGTATCCTCTCAGTTGTCTATTTCCATCATGTCAGCGGTGTGAATATTTTCTATTACCGAATGGGTAATTTAATTGCTGCTTTGGATGTGACAGTCTGAGTCTCAGTGGTTGAATAGTAACACTTTAAGTTTCCCGGTATAATCTATGTCGATTACACTGGTACTGGTAGAAATACAGTTTTTAACCACAAACACTCTTCTAGCAGTAATTGTTTCATAAGTTTTGACCAGTAGCCCAATTGCAATACCAGTGCCAAAAATTAATTGTCCTCACACTAGAACTATATATTCCTGCATAGCATAGAGATTGTGGTCTGCTATCATCCTTGAACTTTTGGTTAGTAACCATGCTCTTGTATCTAATCGTTTTACTTGAATCATGGAGTCCGAGTTGTTCCAATTTGCTATCTCATGTATATCACCTGTACTTATATCATCTGCTGTGCCGCCCGATATTAAGCATATTTGAATTGTTCTTCTTACAGTTCTTGTTGCAGAACTAACTAGGAAATATTTGAACTTCAATATCACTTGTTTGTGATTTATAGTTCCCCTCTTCAGAACTATACTCTGACTGTCAACTCAGTGCATCAGGTTTGCCTCCTCTTATACTTGGGCGGTAAATAATGTTGAAGTGTAATCCACTAACTTTTGCGTTCAATGGATTTGGTGTCCACTACAGATCTTTGAGGTGAGGAAATATTGAAGGCTTTGGAGATCAGTATACACAGTTATTGTGTATTTGGTTCCAACTAGGTATTGGTGCTATTTTTTGAATCCTTCCAATATTGCGAATAGTTTCTTATTGTGAATCTAGTAATTTTGTTCTGCGATATTTAGTTTGCAGGAATGGAAAGCTACAGGATGTATTCTTTTTTCTACAAAATGAGAAAGAATACAATGTAAAGCGAAATCACTAGCATCTGTTTCCACTATCGTTTCTCTTTCTTGGAAGAAATAATCTAAAATTGGGTCCGAATTAAACTCCCTTTTAAGTTTCTGAAAGGGTGTTTTTAGCTTTAGGCCCCACTGGAACTTCTGTGGATCACCTTTCAATATTTCAGTAATTGAAGCGCAGATTCTTGAGAAATCCCCTTTGAAATATCAGTAGAAGTTTGCAAATCCTGGAAATATTTAGACCTTTTTAACTAACATATGTGACTTTCAGTTTAATACTGAATCTACCTTTCATGTACTCATAGATACCACATCGTCAGTTATCATATAGCCTAAAAAGTCCACGTCTTTAACATAGAAGAAAGATTTCTGGATTGAAATCGTGAGTTGAAAATCAATTAATCTTTGCAACATTTTTGTTACTAGTTCGATATATTTCTTCTCATTTTTAGAATAGATGAGAATGTCATGTAAATACTATGAGACCTTTTTGTCTAGAAATTCCTGGAGGACCTCCTTCATCATGTCCTAGAACGTAGCTGGAGTATTGGGTAATCTGAAAGGCAAGACTTTATATTCATAATGTCCACAAAGCGATCAGAAGGCCATTTTCTATTCATCCCTCCCTTGATTCTGATCAGGTTGAAACTATTTTGTAAATGAATTTTGGAAAAGAGGCTAGCTCCTGCTACACAATCACCTAACTTCGACATCAGCTGTAGTGGACACATATTTAAGATAGTTATCTTATTTAGATTTCCGTAGTCCACTACCAGTCATAGTCATTGATCTGCTTTTGGTGTAAAGAGGATTGGAGTACTAAAAGGTGATTAACTTCTAGTAATCGTTCCTTGTCATAGAATATTGTCAAGGTATTTCCATAGCAACTTACATTGTTTATCGGATAGAGGATAAATGGGTCCTCAAGAGGGTTTTACTTCTTTAACTAATTTGATTTCATGATTGAAGGTTCTTCTAAGTACTAGTTTTACTACCATTTATGGGAGAAATAGGTTCTTGAACTTCCAGTGGTACCTTGGGAGAGAATTAAAGTTGATTTAGTTAGGATCTTCTCTGACTCTGATTTTTCCTATTTCGATAGTATTTTCATTTCCAATAATTGTCTCATTGTATTCAAACATGTCAGCAATTCTTTTAACTTCTTCTTCCAAACAGGTTATGCACTAGGGATCATTGAATTCCCACTTTAGAGGTTCTCCAAGGTTGGATAAGAGGTATTCCAAATGCTATCATCCGAAGGGTATTATCATCCCATATTCACCTGCTGCTGTGATTTCACAAGCAACTTGGGATATATATTTATTTAATTCTATTTCAAGCTTAATTGGACATGTGTAAAAGTTTTCTCCCAATGGAGCTGATACTCCATGAAAGTCTTGAATATTGACCGGATTCGGTCTCTCTGTCAACTGAATCTTTAGTTTTTTTACGAGTTCTTGGTTGATTAGAAACACCTTAGATCCTGAATCTAACAGTACTCATATTTTGTAGCACTGACAATTTGGGTTTAGAATATAAATATAAGCATGTCTCTTAAGACTGTCATATCTTTTTAGTTTTGGTGCACTAAAAGCACATTTTTTTTAACTAAGGCATTGAATCTTTATTTTGTCGTTTCGACATATTTGAGGAGTAATAACAACTGGAATGTTTGTTACCATGCCTGCATAGTTTCAACCTCTTAGGTCTCCTCAGACAAACCTTTTTCCTCTTGGCATATTGGACTGCCAACTACTAGTGGTCTTTCCTCCTTGGTGAGGGGTTCCCAAACCTTCCACTTTTACTACCTGTGGAACTAACCTAAAGGGTTTCTGCCATTGTCTAGATATCCTGGAAACAAATGCCGGGTATGTAGAGCAGGTCAGCTGTCTCTTTAATAACCTTTCCTGGCTTATTCTCCACTCTCTCTTAACTGTAGACAATGTTCTCACTTTATCAAGTTCTGTTTAGTACTAGCATAGTATTTAAGAAGTAGTAATCAAAGGTAAAGTCTTAAACTCTTGTACCTATTTACTGTATAGATCGAAGATGTGCTTCACCTTTCCTCTAGATCCTTCATCTTAGCCCTACTGTCACTCTCTGATTAGTACCCTTAGTGCTTTTTGTTTCCTGTCTAGGTTTTGGTCCTTGTAGTAAACCTTTCAGTTTCCAGGTCACGTGCCTGACTACCCCGGTGGACATACATCAGGTTATTGGAGACAAGTTTGCAATACTCTCTTGGGAAGCATAGAGGTGCTTCTAATATGTACATTGCTCTTTATTGATTCCCTTGACCTTGGGGCAAGAAGGACCCATGTACTCCCACTCATATTATAATTGCAAGATTGATTTCTTTACTTTGACGCCTCCTTTTACCATCCATTTTGATTCCTAGAGAGAATGTCTCTTTTAGACTACCCAGTCACTGTCGGTGTCAGTACCAATGAAATAATCTAAGTCATTTCTTTGACTTCCCCTAATTCCCAGAGTTCGTTGCCTCTTGGAACTTGAGTGTTAGAAATATTTCTAGGACGGTAAACTACCGCCACTGTAATGTGTTCGCAAGGTGCTAATCACGTTATCAGTAAATAATATAACAGTTGGCAGATAGCCTGCTCTACCAGAGAGGAGGTGAGAGCTGAAAACTACCAGAGGCTTCAAGGATATACTGAGAAACAAAGAAGTAACCATTCAACCAAGTATATTGACATACTGTCTATCCAATCCTGCCTTTTCCATCGTGAAACTAGGCGGTCTTTAAATACACTTATTATTGTTCATGTCTAGCATAAACGAAACTAATTAAAGGTATCAAGCTATACACTTTGGTAAAACAAATCAAGTATCAAATGTTACTTAAAACAAAATATAAAATAAAACTAAGTATCAAATGATACTTAAAACAAACCAATTATTAAAGCAATACTTAAAACAAAACATAAAACAAAACCAATAACTGAGTACCTGTACCGGTTACAGCTACTCTTCTGGTTCTTAGTATCTTGAATGGGCTGTTGTCTGCTCTTGTCCTAAATACCTGAATTTGTTCCCAACAAGTTTTATACTCGTGGTTTATCTTTCCTCAACCAGTGTAATTGCCTTCCCACTTTCTTTCATCAATTGTTGGCAGGGAGATTCCTTCTTAGGCCTTTTTGAAGTTTATATGTATTAACTTAGTAGTCCCAGTAGTGGTATTCCTATTATGAGCTCCCTCCTCTTATAGCTTCGCCTCGAATGCCTTTTTAAATATATATATAAAAAATTAAGAATAAAAAACTAAATTAAAACAATTAATTATTAAACCTTAAACATGAATTCCTTTAGGACTCGACAAGAATAGGGTAAAAAACCTTCCATGTTTGCTTGGCCATTGTAGGAAAACCTTTTTCTCATCATCCTTCCTCTGCCTACCATAGCATTTCCAGATTATCACAGTAGAACTCTTCCACTATTTTCCTTGCATTATCCATGCCTGTTGCAGGCTCTCAGATATTCTCATCTTTGGAACAACCTTGCCACTTGACAAAGTACCATAATTTACGTACTTCTTGGTAGCAACCATGTACTCTCTTTCAGTAAGAGCATATTTCTCTTCTTATGATTTTCTCTATTTGCAATTATAAGTCACACTCAATATTCTTGGATTCTCCAGAAGGTTGTTGACAGTCCATGCTGCGTATCTATTCCCTATAAAGTTCTAACAAGAACACATGGAATACTGGGTGTATGTTCCATCAATCTGAAATATTGAGCTTGCATGTGCAATTCCCTCATTTCTCTAAGATTATGAATGGTCCATATAATTTTAGACTAAGCTTCTTTGACTTTCAGCGTGTATGAATCTATTTAGCATTTAACCTTACTTTATTGCTGATTTTGAAGTCTCGTTGTTGCTTGACCATTCCATCATAATATTTCACAATAGCTTCTCGTATCTGCTCAAGTAATTGTCTTGCTTACTCATAGATTGTTTTTATACAGTGTATCCGAACTGAAACAGGAGAAAAGTGCGGGCGACAAACCGCGAGGTTCA